>NC_092041.1:66147945-66391032 GCF_003086295.3 Arachis hypogaea | reverse complement strand
ACCCCTGAGCACTGGTGCTAGCCACTGTACACCCAGGAAACTCGTCTCCGATAGTGAAGTGCAATACAATATCAATAATTCAGCATAAACAGCATGAATTCTCATCCATGGATCAACATCCATATCAGCCATTCCGGCTCACGTTAAATCCAAACCAGCCAATATTCATAGCATACACAGCTATTCCGGCTCACGGTTCAATCCAGAACCAGCCAATATATAAACAATTACGGCCTTCGGCCAATGGCATAACCAGCACTTCCACCACCATCCTCCGCATCTCACATAATCATCTGATCCTCAATGATCATTCATTTCCCCTTGCTTCACTCGCAAGTTACTCATTCCTAGCCCTTTTAATAGCTAGGCATGTCATAATGATTTAAGATATGAGTGGTGAGATGGGAGGCTTAGAAGTATGAATTTGGCTTTTAAAACTCAAAAATCAACTTTGGGATGAAAACAGGTCCACGCTACGCGCACTCACCGCACGCGTGATGGCCTCAAAACTATCGACGCGCAAGCGTCATGCAAGCTAACGCGTGGATTAAAATTGCCATCGACGCGTACGGTCAACCACGCGTACGCGTGGGGTCTCGTGCCCCAGGCACAACACTGGCACAGTTCTGGCATAACTCTTGGAAAATGGCTGGGCATTGGGTGCAGCACATCGGCGCGCCCGCGCACATCACGCGCACGCGTGGATGGCATTTTCGGGAAGAACGGCGCGCACGCGCCAAGTGCGCCACGCGGAAGGGGTCATTCTGCTAAAAATTTTCTAAGTTAAAAGCTGCAGAATTCACCAATTTAACCCCAATCTTCAACGGACATAACTTCTCATTTTAAATCGTTTTTCACCCGTTCTTCAACGGCATGGACATCCCGGATCCAATTTCATTTCTAAAAAGATTTGGTACAAAACAGAGATCCGTAGTCCAAGTTATGTCCCGCCAAAGTATGCCCAAAAACCATCTTTTCATAAAAACCGCAAAGTGCCATTTTCAAAACAAGCCATTTCCAACTCTTTTCAAAATCAATCAAAACATGCCATTTCATCCCTTTCCTTTGAAATCAATCAAAATACATCAATTTCAACATCAAGCCTCCTCAACTCACACATTGACACTTTACCACAAATTACAAAATCACTATCTCATCATTTTAACCCACTTCACCCAAGTGGCTCAAACTCAAACATATTGACATATCATATACTCTTCCTCATGCCAATCCAATAACACCAATCCCAATAATTCATATTGTACACAATCAAATCATACTCACCATAAACATGGTTCAACCCACAATTCAACCATAACCAATCATCAAGCATATATCACAACATGCATATTTCTCATACATCATACCACCAAGGCATCATTAATCATCATCACATATATGACCACATCATATATCTCAATCATTCAACAACATCAACATTCAATGCCTATCTTAGGGCCTCTAGCCTAAGTATTTCCTACCACATTACATATTAGATACGGGAAACCGAAACCATACCTTAGCCGATTTTCCAAGCTCCACCGGAGCACTTCCAAACCACTTATCCACAAGCTCTCAAGGCCTCAAACCTCCAAGAACAGATTTTTCACCACCAAACCCTTTCCAAGCTTTTCAAAATCACCAATCAAGCTCTAATATCCACACATACACAACCTAAGCCACAACCATCATACCCATACACAACATCTCAAAAACCCAAACATCATAAAATCACAAATCACACTAGGGTTGAGAATCTTACCACACCCAAGGTCCAAGGAGACAAGATTAACCTTCTCCTTCAAGAGAGTTGGGTCCTATAACATCAAAGAACCCAAAATCTCAACATTTCACCCATGAAACTCGAAAATAAGGGCCGGAATTTCGAACAGCAAAGTGTGGCTTACCTCAAGATTGATGGTATGGGTTTTGTAGAGCTCTCCGCAGTGAACGCGTGACCACAAACGGAGCGGCAATCGGAGCTCTAGATCAAAAGTTATGGTGGTTTGAAGATTAAGGAAGGGAGAGAACTTGAAGAGTGTTCTTCCCTCCATGGCCTCCATTTTCAGCATGTGAGTGTGTTTAGTGAGGAGAGAGAATGCTGAAAACTAGGGTTTTGGTTTAGTTATGTTGGGCCAAGGGCCCACTTTGGGTCCGTTTGGCCCCGTTTGGCCCAATCTTGGCCCGAATTCTATAAAATTGGTACCGAAATTCTCGTCTCAATCTCCTCTATCATATTTAGCCACAAAAATCACATTTTGGGCTTTCTAGAATAAATTCTCATTTATGGGTTAATTAGCCGTTAATTAATCGGGTTTTACATTCTACCCACCTAATTGGGAATTTTGCCCACAAAATTCAAATGCAATTACCTGAGAATAAATGAGGATAATCCGTTCGCATCTCCGACTCAAGTTCCCAAGTGTGTTCCTCAACACCGCCTCGACTCCATGCCACTTTGACTAATGAAACCTCTTTTCCACGCAACCGTTTGATACTATATCATCAATTCTGACCGGAGCCACTGGAAGCGTCAAATCTTCCCTTAACTGAACCGACTCAGGTTCTAACACATGGCTAGCATCAGGAGTGTACTTCCGAAGCTGCGACATGTGAAACACATCGTGCAGATTCGAAAGATGAGGTGGTAGAGCCATCCGATACGCCACCGGTCCAATCCTCTCTAGGATTTGAAATGGACCAATGTATCGAGGATTCAACTTCTTTGCCTTAATCGCCCTACCTACTCCCGTGGTCGGAGTAACCTTAAGGAAAACATGATCTCCTTCCTCAAATTCTAAGGGCTTTCGCCTCTGATCTGCGTAACTCTTTTGACGACTCTGCGCCGTAAGCATCCTATCACGGATTTTCTTGACTTGTTCTGTAGTCTCAGCTATCATTTCCGACCCTAACAAACTTTTCTCTCCAGCTTCATACCAACATAGCAGAGATTGACATTTCCTCCCATACAAGGCCTCATACGGAGCCATTCCGATGCTCGCATGATAACTATTATTGTATGCAAACTCCACTAATGGCATATACCGATCCCAACTCGCCGGTTGGTCCAAAACACAAGCTCTCAACATATCCTCTAGTGTTTGAATCGTCCTCTCAGATTGACCATCTGTTTGAGGATGGTAAGCCGTGCTCAAGCTTAATCGGGTTCCAAAAGCTTTCTGAAATGCACCCCAAAACCATGAAGTGAAACGAGGATCTCTATCAGAGATTATAGTAGCAGGTACACCATGAAGTCTCACAATCTCCTTTATGTATAACCGTGCTAGCTCCTCAAGGGTGTAAGTCATCCGAATGGGCAAAAAGTGAGCTGACTTCGTCAGTCAGTCCACAATCACCCAAATAGCATCAAAACCAGCCCTAGTCCTTGGCAATCCCGACACAAAGTCCATTGCAATACTTTCCCACTTCCATTATGGAATCTCTAAAGGTTGCAACATCCCGGAAGGTCTTTGATGTTCAATCTTTACCTTTTGACAAGTTAAACACTTTGAAACATATTCCGCCACATCATTCTTCATACCCGGCCACCAAACATCGCCTTTAATCATGGTACATCTTAGTACTTCCCGGGTGAATGGAGAATCCGCTTTGTGTGCCTCCTTTAAATATCTTGCCTCAAAGTGCCAACATCCAGCACAATGATCCTACCCTTGAATCTCCATAACCCATCTTTTTCTTCCGACACTCTCCACTGTTTCCTTGCTCAATAGCCGGTAACACCTTCCATAACGCTTCCTCATTTTGATGAGCCTTTAGGAGTTCGGACTTAAAATCACTTGAGATCTCTAATCGGCTCAAACACAAGGTTCCGGATACTTCTCGAGTACCAATTTTTAGACTCTCGAATCCCTTGAGCAACTTCTCCTCTTGAAGCATCATCCAAGCCGCATATAATGACTTTCGACTTAAAGCATCCGCCACTACATTCGCCTTTCCCGGATGGTAATGCAACTCAAAGTCGTAGTCCTTCAACAATTCCATCCACCTCCTCTGCCTCATATTGAGCTCTTTCTGATCAAAGAGATACTTCAAGCTCTTATGATCAGAGAAAACTTGGAACTTAACCCCATAAAGGTAATGCCTCCACACATTCAAGGCAAACACAACCGCAGCGAGTTCCAAATCATGCGTAGGGTAACTAACTTCATGAGGTCTCAACTGTCGTAAGGCATACGCCACCACATTATGATGCTGCATCAGCACGCACCCTAGACCCTTCAATGAGGCATCACAATACACCTCAAATGGCTCATTCGGCTCGGGTAACACTAACACAGGTGCAGTGGTCAACTTTTTCTTCAATGTCTGAAAGCTCTCCTCGCATTCAGGAGTCCAAACAAATGGAGTGTCTTTGCGGGTTAACTTTGTCATTGGCAAAGCTATCTGTGAAAAGCCTTGATAAACCTTCGGTAATAGCCAGCTAAACCCAGAAAACTCCTTATCTCTGTTACGGTGGTTGGTTGCTTCCAATCCATCACAGCCTCCACCTTAGTTGGATCTACGGCTATTCCCTTCTTACTCACCACGTGACCCAAAAACTTCACCTCACTCTTCCAAAACTCGCACTTAGACAGTTTTGCATAAAGTTTCTTCTCCTTTAGAATCTGCAATACGGTCCTCAAGTGTTCCGCATGCTCTTCTTCAGTCTTGGAGTAAATTAGTATGTCATCAATGAAGACAACAACGAATTTATCCAAAAACGGACGAAAACTCTATTCATGTAGTCCATAAACACTGCAGGAGCGTTCGTCAACCCGAAAGACATTACAGTGTACTCGTAATGACCATAACGAGTCCTGAAAGCGGTCTTAGGGATATCCTCACCCCTCACCCTTATCTGGTGATAACCGGATCGCAAGTCGATCTTGGAGAAAACTCCAGCTCCTTGTAACTGATCCATGAGATCATCAATTCTCGGCAATGGGTACTTATTCTTTATTGTAACCTTGTTCAGTTGCCTGTAATCCACACAGAGCCGCATACTCCCATCCTTCTTCTTCACTAGTAACACTGGAGCACCCCACGGAGATACACTTGGGCGTATAAAATTCTTTCCCAACAAATCCTCTAACTGAGACTTTAACTCGTTCATCTCTAACGGTGACATCCTATAAGGAGCACTTGAGATTGGTCCCGCCCCAGGCACCAACTCAATAGCAAACTCAACCTCTCGGTTAGGTGGAAATTCATCAATATCATCGGGAAACACTTTTGGAAACTCACACACAACCGGAATCTGCTCCAACCTTTGATCATCACCCGAAACACCCGCGGCTAACAACATGATACCCTGACATTCGGTTCCGGAACAGTTCACCATCATTGAGTTCAAGTAATAATTATTCACCACGACCGGCCCTTCAGTATCTTCCGGCATAAAGTACACCGACTTTGTAGAACAATCTAGCAGAACATGGTTCTTAGATAACCAGTCCAATCCCAAGATAAGATCAAGACCGATCATCGGTAAGCAGACTAAATTATGAATAAAATCACGCTGCTTGAATCTAAAGGAAACTTCCGGGCATCCTAGCCTAGTTACCATGGCTTCATGGGTAGCATTGTACACTCTTAGATCATAACCTAAAGTTACAATCTTCAGTCCTAACTCATGGGCTTTCTCAAATGCAATGAATGAATGTGATGCTCCCGAATCAAATAAAGCATTTAAAGTTTGACCAGCCAGTTCACAGTTACCTCGAATAAGTGTCTCAGATCCCTCAGCTCCTATAGCTGAAGTGGTGAACACCTGACCAGTCTGTTGTGCCTTTCCAGCACCTTGTTTCTGCTTCTCCGGACAATTTGCGGCTTTATGCCCCGCCTTTCCACAAGTGTAGCACAAACCCCATCCGGCCTTGCATGGTGCTCCCGGATGGTGACTTCCACACCTAGTACAAGCTTGATCATTCTGAGGCTGCTTCCCATACTTCTTCCCTTGGAAATTGTTGTTGTTGGGCCTCCTAAAAGAGCTTCTCCTCTTGAAAGACGGGCCTCTAGGTGCAAAGCTCTTCCCTCGGTTCTGTGGGAATGAACCTTTGTGAATCCCTTTCTCAGCGGTTGCCCTTTTCACACACTCTTCAGCAACCCTACACTTGTTTACCAACTCGGAGAAGGTCCTAATCTCCATTGGTCCCACTGAACTGAAGATATCACTCCGGAGTCCTCCTTCATACTTAACACACTTCCATTCCTCATATTCCACCGGAGTCCCTTGGCACATACGAGAGAACCTGAACAGCTCCTCAAACTTGTCAGTATACTCTGATATTGACATAGCACCCTGCTTCAGCTGCAGTAACTCAAGTTCCTTAGCTGTCCTAGCAGAAGTCGGAAAGTACTTCTTATAGAACTCTTCTTGGAAGACATTCGAGGTGATATAGTCATCACCCTGCTGCAGAAGACGTCGGTTACCTTGCCACCAATGCGACGCTTCACCTGTGAGCATATAGGTAGCAAACTCAACACGCTGCCCTTCAGGCACCACTTGTGCTTGCAGTGCTCGCTCTATAGCCTGAAACCACGTATCAGCCTCAGTCGGACTAGTAGTCCCCTTGAACTTAGGTGGATTAACCTTTAAAAAGTTTGCTAGTGTCATCGGGCCCTGAACTCCACCTCCATCATTACCATGGTTATTCATCTGTTGACCAAGAGCCTCAGCAGTGGCTTGCATAGCAGCAGCCATGTTCTCCAACGCAATCATAAAGTTCACCGGGTCATTAGGGTTATTCTCCGATGCACGAGCGTTAGTACGACCTCTCGCACTACCTCGACCGCGTCCACGAGGCGCCATCTGGTTCCTATACACACCAAACAATCGATATTAAGTTGATCAGTCTCAATATCGGAAGTCTAGTGCTTCAAAGTCCCAAATGCATGCTCATGAACGTTTATGCCAATTATATCAAGCAGATATACTAATAGCACATAGCACACACACAGAGAATGCACAGAAGCATAATCAGTCCATCCCTCAGGCTCTACAGGAACGAACTGCTCTAATACCATAATGTAACACCCTACCATACAGAGTCTTATGCTTAAGTCATAATTCAGAGATGGCAAGGTATTACGACCTCTAAAATAAAAATTTAGTACGTATAGTAGTATGAATGATTGATTATAACTAGGAGCCTTTGTAGAAAAAGGGGTAAACAAAAACCGTAACTCGAAAGCGCAACACTCCGATCAAAACGAACGAGGATAACCAACGCATGTTATATATATACAAAGGAGTGTCAAAAACAGGAATATCAAGACTCAAGATCCGGCTGCGAAGATAACCGGTCCGAGCATAGCAATATATACATATGATAAAAAAATAAGGAAAACCCCAAAGGAAACCCAAAGGGACACAAATACATAAAACCTATTCTCCAAAATCTCCCACAAGAGGAGTCATCACAGTTTGTATTATTCAATGGAGATAAAAGTATCTAAGCAAAACATATAAACCAAAACATAGCCCCGAGAACAAAGGATCTTCGCAAATCTAGAAGTCTCCAGCATGCATCAGCGGGACACCTCACGTCCTGCATCTGAAAACCACAAAATCCGCATGGGTGAGAACCAGAGGTCCCCAGCATGGTAACAGCTTCCACATATATAATACATAATAATGGAGGAAAGCCAAAGGCAATCCTAGAACTTCCTCCAGATAATATCAAAGCTTATAAACAAGCTAAACCATAAAGGGCATCTGACTAAAGATACTTCGTCTAACTAATACCTCCCTTTCCAATTCCTTCAAACCTCCCAACCACCAGCAGGAGTATAATAAAGCAAACACAGTTATATCAGACAAGAAATATACAATTAGGAACAAGTAAGGCATTTAGACAATAGCAAGTAATATGCAATCAAATAGGCAATCTCAAACAATTCACATAATATGCATATGATGAATGCCTGTCCCTAGTGGCTGATGATATCATCTGTCGGTTATAGAGCCAACCCGACAAGTCCTGGTAGCTAACCATTGGACTGTCCCTCTGTCATGCATCCCCAACTCGAGTTATACTCATCATAAACTTGATCATAATCATGATATATATCCATCACCCTCACTGGTGAATATTTACGGGGGCGAGCTCATCCGGGTCTTTCACAATGCCCGGCCACACTTATGACATAGGGTCAAAAGAGTATCAAGTCTCAACCTAGAGCACGTGGTGGCTAGCCACTGCTACTACCCAGGGAAACTCGTATCTCCGATAGTGGAAGTAAAATTCACAATTATCAATAATTCAGCATAAACATGCATGAATTCTCATCCATGGATCAACATCCATATCAGCCATTCCGGCTCACGGTTAAATCCATAACCAGCCAATATTCATAGCATACACACTATTCCGGCTCACAGTTCAATCCAGAACCAGCCAATATCATAGCATACACAGCTATTCCGGCTCACGGTTCAATCCAGAACCAGCCAATTCATAAACAATTACAGCCCTTTGGCCAATGGCATACAAGCACTTCCACCACCATCCTCCACATCTCACATAATCATCAATGATCCTCATTGATCATTCATTTTCCCTTGCTTCACTCGCAAGTTACCACATCCACTAGCTCCTTCTCTCATAGCTAGGCATATCATAATGATTTAAGATATAAGTGGTGAGATCGGAGGCTTAGAAGTATGAAATTTGGCTTTTAAAACTCAAAAATCAACTTTGGGATGAAAACAGGTCCGCGCGTACGAGCACTCCACGCGCACGCGTGAATGGCCTCAAAACTTCATCGACGCGCAAGCGTCATGCACGCTAACGCGTGGATTAAAAATTTGCCAATCGACGCGCACGCGTCAACCACGCGTACGCGTGGGCGTCGTCGTGCCCAGGCACAACACTGGCACAGTTCTGGCATAACTCTCTGGAAAAGGCTGGGCATTGGGTGCAGCACAATCGGCGCGCCCGCGCACATCACGCGCACGCGTGGATGGCATTTTGGGAAGAACGGCGCGCACGCGCCAAGTGCGCCCACGCGCAAGGGGCATTCTGCTAAAAATTTTCTAAGTTAAAAGCTGCAGAATTACCAATTTAAACCCCAATCTTCCAACGGACATAACTTTCTCATTTTAAATCGTTTTTCACCCATTCTTCAACGGCATGGACATCCCGGATCCAATTTCATTTATAAATAGATTTGGCACAAAACAGAGATCCGTAGTCCAAGTTATGTCCCACCAAAGTATGCCCAAAAACCATATTTTTCATAAAAACCACAAAGTGCCATTTGCAAACAAGCCATTTCCAACTCTTTTCAAAATCAATCAAAACATGCCATTTTCATCCCTTTTCTTTGAAATCAATCAAAATATATCAATTTCAACATCAAGCCTCCTCAACTCACACATTGACACATTACCACAATATACAAAATCACTATCTCATCATTCTAACCCACTTCACCCAAGTGGCTCAAACTCAACATATTGACATATCATATACTCTTCCTCATGCCAATTCTCAACAACACCAATCCAATAAATCATCATTGTACGCAATCAATATCATACTCACCATCAACATGGTTCAACCCACAATTCAACCATAACCAATCATCAAGCATATATCACAACATGCATATTTCTCATACATCATACCATCAAGGCATCATTAATCATCACCACATATATGACCACATCATATATCTCAATCATTCAACACATCAACATTCAATGCCTATCTTAGGGCCTCTAGCCTAAGTATTTCCTACCACATTACATATTAGATACGGGAAACCGAAACCATACCTTAGCCGATTTTCCAAGCTCCACCGGAGCACTTCCAAATCACTTATCCACAAGCTCTCAAGGCCTCAACACCTCCAAGAACAGATTTTTCACCACCAAACCCTTTCCAAGCTTTTCAAAATCACCAATCAAGCTCCAATATTCACATATACACAACCTAAGCCACAATCATCATACCCATAACAACATCTCAAACCCAACATCATAAAACAACAAAATACACTAGGGTTGAGAATCTTACCACACCCAAGGTCCAAGGAGACAAGATTAACCTTCTCCTTCAAGAGAGTTGGATCCTATAACATCAAAGAACCCAAAATCTCAACATTTCACCCATGAAACTCGAAAATAAGGGCTGGAATTCGAACTGAAAAGTGTGGCTTACCTCAAGATTGATGGTATGGGTTTTGTAGAGCTCTCCGTGGTGAACGCGTGGCCGCAAACGGAGCGGCAATCGGAGCTCTAGATCAAAAGTTATGGTGGTTTGAAGATCAAGTGAGAGATAGAGTTGAGAGAGTATTCTTCCCCCATTTCCTCTCTTTTCAGCGTGTTGGTGTGTGTGAGGAGAGAGAGAGTGCTGAAAACTAGGGTTTTGGTTTAGTTATGTTGGGCCAAGGGCCCACTTTGGGTCCAATTGGCCCGGTTTGGCCCGTTCGGTCCAATCTTGGTCCGAATTCTATAAAATTGGTACGAAAATTCTCGTCTCAATCTCCTCTATCACATTTAGCCATAAAAATCACATTTTAGGCTTTCTAGAATAAATTCTCATTTATGGGTTAATTAGCCGTTAATTAACGGGTTTTACATTCACCCACCTAATTGGGAATTTTGCCCACAAAATTCAAATGCAATTACCTGAGAATAAATGCGGATAATCCGTTCGCATCTCTGACTCAAGTTCCCAAGTGTGTTCCTCAACATCGCCTCGACTCCATGCCACTTTGACCAATGAAACCTCTTTTCCACGCAACCGTTTGATACTAGTATCATCGATTCTGACCGGAGCCACTGGAAGCGTCAAATCTTCCCTTAACTGAACCGACTCAGGTTCCAACACATGGCTAGCATCAGGAGTGTACTTCGAAGCTGCGACACGTGAAACACGTCGTGCAGATTCGAAAGATGAGGTGGTAGAGCCATCCGATACGCCACCGGTCCAATCCTCTCTAGGATTTGAAATGGACCAATGTATCGAGGATTCAACTTCTTTGCCTTAATCGCCCTACCTACTCCCGTGGTCGGAGTAACCTTAAGGAAAACATGATCTCCTTCCTCAAATTCTAAGGGCTTTCGCCTCTGATCGGCATAACTCTTTTGACGACTCTGCGCCGTAAGCATCCTATCATGGATTTTCTTGACTTGTTCAGTAGTCTCAGCTATCATTTCCGGCCCTAACAAGCTTTTCTCTCCAGTTTCATACCAACATAGCGGAGATTGACATTTCCTCCCATACAAGGCCTCATACGGAGCCATTCCGATGCTCGCATGATAACTATTATTGTATGCAAACTCCACCAATGGCATATACCGATCCCAAGCTCTCAACATATCCTCTAGTGTTTGGATCGTCCTCTCGGATTGACCATCTGTTTGAGGATGGTAAGCCGTGCTCAAGCTTAATCGGGTTCCAAAAGCTTTCTAAATGCACCCCAAAACCTTGAAGTGAAACGAGGATCTCTGTCAGAGATTATAGTAGCAGGTACACCATGAAGTCTCACAATCTCCTTTATGTATAACCGTGCTACTCCTCAAGGGTGTAAGTCATCCGAATGGGTAAAAAGTGAGCTGACTTCGTCAGTCGGTCCACAATCACCCAAATAGCATCAAAACCAGCCCTAGTCCTTGGCAATCCCGACACAAAGTCCATTGCAATACTTTCCCACTTCCATTGTGGAATCTCTAAAGGTTGCAACATCCCGGAAGGTCTTTGATGTTCAATCTTTACCTTTTGACAAGTTAAGCACTTTGAAACATATTCCGCCACATCATTCTTCATACCCGGCCACCAGAACATTGCATTTAAATCATGGTACATCTTAGTACTTCCCGGGTGAATGGAGAATCCGTTTTTGTGTGCCTCCTTTAAAATATCTTGTCTCAAAGTGCCAATATCCGGCACAATGATCCTACCCTTGAATCTCCATAATCCATCTTTTTCTTCCAACACTCTCCATTGTTTTCCTTGCTCAATAGCCGGTAACACCTTCCATAACGCTTCATCATTTTGATAGCCTTTAGGAGTTCGGACTTAAAATCACTTGAGATCTCTAATCGGCTCAAACACAAAGTTCCGGATACTTCTCGAGCACCAATTTTCAGACTCTCGAATCCCTTGAGCAACTCTCCTCTTGAAGCATCATCCAAGCCGCATATAATGACTTTCGACTTAAAGCATCCGCCACTACATTCGCTTTTCCGGATGGTAATGCAACTCAAAGTCGTAGTCCTTCAACAATTCCATCCACCTTCTCTGCCTCATATTAAGCTCTTTCTGATCAAAGAGGTACTTCAAGCTCTTATGATCAGAGAAAACTTGGAACTTAACCCCATAGAGGTAATGCCTCCACACCTTCAAGGCAAACACAACCGCAGCGAGTTCCAAATCGTCGTAGGGTAACTAACTTCATGAGGTCTCAACTGTCGTGAGGCATACGCCACCACATTACGATGCTGCATCAGCACGCACCCTAGACCCTTCAATGAGGCATCACAATACATCTCAAATGGCTCATTTGGCTCGGGTAACACTAACACAGGTGCAGTGGTCAACTTTTTCTTCAATGTTGAAAGCTCTCCTCGCACTCAGGAGTCCAAACAAACGGAGTGTCTTTGCGGGTTAACTTTGTCATTGGCAAAGCTATCTGTGAAAAGCCCTTGATAAACCTTCGGTAATAGCCAACTAAACCCAGAAAACTCCTTATCTCTGTTACGGTGGTTGGTTGCTTCCAATCCATCACAGCCTCCACCTTAGTTGGATCTACGGCTATTCCCTTCTTACTCACCACATGGCCCAAAAACTTCACCTCACTCTTCCAAAACTCGCACTTAGACAGTTTTGCATAAGTTTCTTCTCCTTTAGAATCTGCAACACGGTCCTCAAGTGTTCCGCATGCTCTTCTTCAGTCTTGGAGTAAATCAGTATGTCATCAATGAAGACAACAACAAATTTATCCAGAAACGGACGGAAAACTCTATTCATGTAATCCATGAATACCGCAGGAGCGTTCGTCAACCCAAAAGACATTACAGTGTACTCGTAATGACCATAACGAGTCCTAAAGCGGTCTTAGGGATATCCTCACCCCTCACCCTTATCTGGTGATAACCGGATCGCAAGTCGATCTTGGAGAAAACTCCAGCTCCTTGTAACTGATCCATGAGATCATCAATTCTCGGCAATGGGTACTTATTCTTTATTGTAACCTTGTTCAGTTGCCTGTAATCCACACAGAGCCGCATACTCCCATCCTTCTTCTTCACCAGTAACACTGGAGCACCCCACGGAGAGACATTGGTCGTATAAAATTCTTTCCCAACAAATCCTCTAACTGAGACTTTAGCTCGTTCATCTCTAATGGTGACATCCTATAAGGAGCACTTGAGATTGGTCTGCCCCGGGACCAACTCAATAGCAAACTCAATCTCTCGGTTAGGTGGAAACTCATCAATATCGTCAGGAAACACTTCCGGAAACTCACACACAACCGGAATCTGTTCCAACCTTTGATCATCACCCGAAACACCCGCGGTTAACAACATGATACCCTGACATTCGGTTCCGGAACAGTTCAGCATCATGAATTCAAGTAATAATTATTACCACGACCGGCCCTTCAGTATCTTCGGATAAAGTACACCGACTTTGTAGAACAATCTAGCAGAACATGGTTCTTAGATAACCAGTCCAATCCCAAGATAAGATCAAGACCAATCATCGGTAAGCAGATTAAATTATGAATAAAATCACGCTGCTTGAACCTAAAGGAAACTTCCGGGCATCCTAGCCTAGTTACCATGGCTTCATGGGTAGCATTGTACACTCTTAGATCATAACCTAAAGTTACAATCTTCAGTCCTAACTCATGGGCTTTCTCAAATGCAATGAATGAATGCGATGCTCCCGAATCAAATAAAGCATTTAAGGTTTGTCCAGCCATTTCACAGTTACCTCGAATAAGTGTCTCGGATCCCTCAGCTCCTACAGCTGAAGTGGTGAACACCCGACCAGTCTGTTGTGCTTTCCCAGCACCTTGTTTCTGCCTCTCCTGACAACTTGCGGCTTTATGCCCCGCCTCTCCACAATTATTGCACAAGCCCCATCCGGCCTTGCATGGTGCTCCTGGATGGTGACTCCCTTTCTCAGCGGTTGCCCTTTTCACACACTCTTAGCAACCCTACACTTGTTTACCAACTCGGAGAAGGTCCTAATCTCCATTGGTCCCACTGAACTAATAATATCACTCTGGAGTCCTCCTTCATACTTAACACACTTCCATTCCTCATATTCCACCGGAGTCCCTTGGCACATACGAGAGAACCTAAACAGCTCCTCAAACTTGTCAGTATACTCTGATATTGACATAGTACCCTGCTTCAGCTGCAGTAACTCAAGTTCCATAGCTGTCCTAGCAGAAGTCGGAAAGTACTTCTTATAGAACTCTTCTTGGAAGACATTCCAGGTGATATAGTCATCACCCTGTTGCAGAAGACGTCGGATGCCTTGCCACCAATGCGACGCTTCACCTGTGAGCATATAGGTAGCAAATTATGGTATCAGAGCAGTTCGTTCCTATAGAGCCTGAGGGATGGACTGATTATGCTTCTGTGCATTCTCTGTGTGTGTTATGTGCTATTAGTATATATGCTTGATATAATTGGCATAAACGTTCATGAGCATGCATTTGGGACTTTGAAGTACTAGACTTCCGATATTGAGACTGATCAACTTAATATCGATTGTTTGGTATGTATAGGAACCAGATGGCGCCTCGTGGACGCGGTAGAGGTAGTGTGAGAGGTCGTATGAATGCTCGTGCGTCGGAGAATAACCCTCATGACCCGGTGAACTTTATGACTGCGTTGGAGAACATGGCTGCTGCTATGCAAGCCACTGCTGAGGCTCTTGGTCAACAGATGAACAACCATGGTAATGATGGAGGTGGAGTTCAGGCCCGATGACACTGGCAAACTTTTGAAGGTTAATCCACCTAAGTTCAAGGAACTACTAGCCGACTGAGGCTGATACATGGTTTCAGGCTATAGAGCGAGCGCTGCAAGCGCAAGTGGTGCCTGAAGGACAGCGTGTCGAGTTTGCACCTATATGCTTGTGGTGAAGCGTCCATTGGTGGCAAGGTATCCGACGTCTTCTGCAGCAGGGTGATGACTATATCACTTGGAATGTTTTCCAAGAGAGTTCTATAAGAAGTACTTTCCGACTTCTGCTAGGACGGCTAAGGAACTTGAATTGTTACAGCTGAAGCAGGGTACTATGTCCATATCAGAGTATACTGACAAGTTTGAGGAGCTGTTCAGGTTCTCTCGTATGTGCCAAGGGACTCCGGTGGAATATGAGGAATGGAAGTGTGTTAGTATGAAGGAGGACTCCGGAGTGATATTTTCAGTTCAGTGGGACCAATGGAGATTAGGACTTCTCCGAGCTGGTAAACAAGTGTAGGGTTGCTGAGAGTGTGTGAAGAGGGCAACCGCTGAGAAAGGGAGTCAAAAGGATCATTCCCACAGAACCGAGGGAAGAGCTTTGCACCTAGAGGTCCGTCTTTCAAGAGAGGAAGCTCTTTTAGGAGGCCCAACAACAACAACAACTCCCAAGGAAGAAGTTTGGGAAGCAGCCTCAGAATGATCAAGCTTGTACTAGATGTGGGAGTCACCATCCGGGAGCACCATGCAAGGCCGGATGGGTTTGTGCTACACTTGTGGAAAGGCGGGGCATAAAGCCGTAAATTGTCCGGAGAAGCAGAAACAAGGTGCTGGAAAGGCACAACAGACTGGTCGGGTGTTCACCACTTCAGCTGTAGAGCTGAGGGATCTGAGCACTTATTCGAGGTAACTGTGAAATGGCTGGACAAACTTTAAATGCTTTATTTGATCGGAGCATCACATTCATTCATTGCATTTGAGAAAGCCCATGAGTTAGGACTGAAGATTGTAACTTTAGGTTATGATCTAAGGTGTACAATGCTACCCATGAAGCCATGGTAACTAGGCTAGGATGCCCGGAAGTTTCCTTTAGGTTCAAGCGCATGATTTTGTTCATAATTTAGTCTGTTGCCGATGATCGGTCTTGATCTTATCTTGGGATTGGACTGTTATCTAAGAACCATGTTCTGCTAGATTGTTCTACAAAGTCGGTGTACTTTATGCCGGAGATACTGAAGGGCCGTCGTGGTGAATAATTATTACTTGAATTGATGATGGTGAACTGTTCCGGAACCGAATGTCAGGGTATCATGTTGTTAACCGCGGGCGTTTCGGGGATGATCAAAGGTTGGAACAGATTCCGGTTGTGTGTGATTTCCGGAAGTGTTTCCTGATGATATTGATGAGTTTCCACCTAACCGAGAGGTTGAGTTTGCTATTGAATTGGTGCCCGGGGCGGGACCAATCTCAAGTGCTCCTTATAGGATGTCACCGTTAGAGATGAACGAGCTAAAGTCTCAGTTAGAGGATTTGTTGGGAAAGAATTTTATACGACCAAGTGTATCTCCGTGGGGTGCTCCAGTGTTACTGGTGAAGAAGAAGGATGGGAGTATGCGGCTCTGTGTGGATTACAGGCAGTTGAACAAGGTTACAATAAAGAATAAGTACCCATTGCCGAGGATTGATGATCTCATGGATCAGTTACAAGGAGCTGGAGTTTTCTCCAAGATCGATTTGCGATCGGTTATCACCAGATAAGGGTGAGGGGTGAGGATATCCCTAAGACCGCTTTCAGGACTCGTATGGTCATTACGAGTACACTGTAATGTCTTTGGGTTGACGAACGCTCCTGCGGTATTCATGGATTACATGAATAGAGTTTTCCGTCGTTTCTGGATAAATTCGTTGTGTCTTCATTGATGACATACTGATTTATTCCAAGACTGAAGAAGAGCATGCGGAACACTTGAGGACCGTTTGCAGATTTAAAGGAGAAGAAACTCTATGCAAAACTATCGAAGTGTGAGTTTTGGAAGAGTGAGGTGAAGTTTTTGGGTCACGTGGTGAGTAAGAAGGGAATAGCCGTAGATCCAACTAAGGTGAGGCTGTGATGGATTGGAAGCAACCAACCACCGTAACAGAGATAAGGAGTTTTCTGGGTTTAGCTGGCTATTACCGAAGGTTTATCAAAGGCTTTCACAGATAGCTTTGCCAATGACAAAGTTAACCCGCAAAGACACTCCGTTTGTTTGGACTCCTGAATGCGAGGAGAGCTTTCAGACATTGAAGAAAAAGTTGACCACTGCACCTGTGTTAGTGTTACCTGAGCCGAAGAGCCATTTGAGGTGTATTGTGATGCCTCATTGAAGGGTCTAGGGTGCGTGCTGATGCAGCATCGTAATGTGGTGGCGTATGCCTCACGACAGTTGAGACCTCATGAAGTTAGTTACCCTACGCACGATTTGGAACTCGCTGCGTTGTGTTTGCCTTGAAGGTGTGGAGGCATTACCTCTATGGGGTTAAGTTCCAAGTTTTCTCTGATCATAAGAGCTTGAAGTACCTCTTTGATCAGAAAGAGCTTAATATGAGGCAGAGAAGGTGGATGGAATTGTTGAAGGACTACGACTTTGAGTTGCATTACCATCCGGGAAAGCGAATGTAGTGGCGGATGCTTAAGTCGAAAGTCATTATATGCGGCTTGGATGATGCTTCAAGAGGAGAGTTGCTCAAGGGATTCGAGAGTCTGAAAATTGGTGCTCGAGAAGTATCCGGAACTTTGTGTTTGAGCCGATTAGAGATCTCAAGTGATTTTAAGTCCGAACTCCTAAAGGCTATCAAAATGATGAAGCGTTATGGAAGGTGTTACGGCTATTGAGCAAGAAAACAATGGAGAGTGTCGGAAGAAAAAGATGGGTTATGGAGATTCAAGGGTAGGATCATTGTGCCGGATTTGGCACTTTGAGACAAGATATTTTAAAGGAGGCACACAAAAGCGGATTCTCCATTCACCCGGGAAGTACTAAGATGTACCATGATTTAAAGCAATGTTCTGGTGGCCGGGTATGAAGAATGATGTGGCGGAATATGTTTCAAAGTGCTTAACTTGTCAAAAGGTAAAGATTGAACATCAAAGACCTTCCGGGATGTTGCAACCTTTAGAGATTCCACAATGGAAGTGGGAAAGTATTGCAATGGACTTTGTGTCGGGATTGCAAGGACTAGGGCTGGTTTTGATGCTATTTGGGTGATTGTGGACCGACTGACGAAGTCAGCTCACTTTTTGCCCATTGGATGACTTACACCCTTGAGGAGCTAGCACGTTATACATAAAGGAGATTGTGAGACTTCATGGTGTACCTGCTACTATAATCTCTGATAGAGATCCTCGTTTCACTTCAAGGTTTTGGGGTGCATTTCAGAAAGCTTTTGGAACCCGATTAAGCTTGAGCACGGCTTACCATCCTCAAACAGATGGTCAATCCGAGAGGACGATCCAAACACTAGAGGATATGTTGAGAGCTTGTGTTTTGGACCAACCGGCTAGTTGGGATCGGTATATGCCATTAGTGGAGTTTGCATACAATAATAGTTATCATGCGAGCATCGGAATGGCTCCGTATGAGGCCTTGTATGGGAGGAAATGTCAATCTCCGCTATGTTGGTATGAAGCTGGAGAGAAAAGCTTGTTAGGGCCGGAAATGATAGCTGAGACTACTGAACAAGTCAAGAAAATCCATGATAGGATGCTTACGGCGCAGAGTCGTCAAAAGAGTTACGCCGATCAGAGGCGAAAGCCCTTAGAATTTGAGGAAGGAGACCATGTTTCCTTAAGGTTACTCCGACCTACGGGAGTAGGTAGGCGTTAACGGAGTAGGTAGGGCGATTAAGGCAAAGAAGTTGAATCCTCGATACATTGGTCCATTTCAAATCCTGGAGAGGTTGGACCGGTGGCGTATCGGATGGCTCTACCACCTCATCTTTCGAACCTGCACGACGTGTTTCACGTGTCGCAGCTTCGGAAGTACATCCCTGATGCTAGCCATGTGTTAGAACCTGAGTCGGTTCAGTTAAGGAAGATTTGACGCTTCCAGTGGCTCCAGTCAGAATTGATGATACTAGTATCAAACGGTTGCGTGGAAAAGAGGTTTCATTAGTCAAAGTGGCATGGAGTCGAGGCGGTGTTGAGGAACACACTTGGGAACTTGAGTCGGAGATGCAACGGATTATCCGCATTTATTCTCAGGTAATTGCATTTGAATTTTGTGGGCAAAATTCCCATTAGGTGGGTAGAATGTAAAACCCGGTTAATTAACGGCTAATTAACCCATAAATGAGAATTTATTCTGGAAAGCCTAAAATGTGATTTTTATGGCTAAATATGATAGAGGAGATTGAGACGAGAATTTCGGTACCAATTTTATAGAATTCGGACCAAGATTGGACCAACGGGCCAAACCGGGCCAATTGGACCCAAAGTGGGCCCTTGGCCCAACATAACTAAACCAAAACCCTAGTTTTCAGCACTCTCTCTCCTCATTTGTTACACACACAAGCTGAAATTAGAGAGAAAGGGAGGAAGAACACTCTCTCAAGTTCTCTCTCTTGCTTATCTTCAAACCACCATAACTTTTGATCTAGAGCTCCATTGCCGCTCCGTTTGCGGCCACGCGTTCACCGCGGAGAGCTCTACAAAACCCATACAACTAATCTTGAGGTAAGCCACGTGTTCTGTTCGAAATCTCAGCCCTTATTTTCGAGTTTCATGGGTGAAATGTTGAGATTTTGGGTTCTTTGATGTTATAGGACCCAACTCTCTTGAAGGAGAAGGTTAATCTTGTCTCCTTGGATCTTGGGTGTGGTAAGATTCTCAACCCTAGTGTATTTGTTGTTTTATGATGTTTGGTTTTGAGATGTTGTGTATGGGTATGATGATTGTGGCTTAGGTTGTGTATATGTGAATATTGGAGCTTGATTGGTGATTTTGAAAAGCTTGAAAAGGGATTTGGTGGTGAAAAATCTGTTCTTGGAGGTGTTGAGGCCTTGAGAGCTTGTGGATAAGTGATTTGGAAGTGCTCCGGTGGAGCTTGGGAAAATCGGCTAAGGTATGGTTTCGGTTTCCCGTATCTAATATGTAATGTGGTAGGAAATACTTAGGCTAGAGGCCCTAAGATAGGCATTGAATGTTGATGTTGTTGAATGATTGAGATATATGATGTGGTCATATATGTGATGATGATTAATGATGCCTTGATGGTATGATGTATGAGAAATATGCAGTTGTGATATATGCTTGAGATTGGTTATGTTGAATTGTGGGTTGAATCATGTTGATGGTGAGTATGATGTTGATTGTGTACAATAATGATTTATTGGGATTGGTGTTGTTGGAATTGGCATGAGGAAGAGTATATGATATGTCAATATGTTTGAGTTTGAGCCACTTGGGTGTAGTGGGTTAAAATGATGAGATAGTGATTTTGTAATTGTGGTAAAGTGTCAATGTGTGAGTTGAGGAGGCTTGATGTTGAAATTGATGTATTTTAATTGATTTCAAAGGAAAGGGATGAAAATGGCATGTTTTGATTGATTTTGAAAAGAGTTGGAAATGGCTTGTTTTGAAAATGGCACTTTGTGGTTTTTATGAAAAACATGGTTTTTGGGCATACTTTGGCGGGACATAACTTGGACTACGAATCTCTTTTTTACCAAATCTTTTAGAAATGAAATTGGATCTGGGATGTCCATGCCGTTCGAAGAACGGGTGAAAAACGATTTAAAATGAGGAAGTTATGTCCGTTGGAAGATTGGGGTTTAAATTGGTGAATTCTGCAGCTTTTAACTTAGAAAATTTTTAGCAGAATGACCCCTTGCGCGTAGGCGCACTTGGCCGTACGCGCCGATCTTCCAGAAAAGCCATCCACGCGTGCGCGTGATGTGCGCGGGCGCGCCGATTGTGCTGCACCCAATGCCCAGCCATTTTCAGAGAGTTATGCCAGAACTGTGCCAGTGTTGTGCCTGGGGCACGAGAACCCCACGCGTACGCGTGGTTGACGCGTACGCGTCGATTGGCAAATTTTAATCCACGCGTTAGCGTGCATGACGCTTGCGCGTCGATGAAGTTTTTGAGGCCATCCACGCGTGCGGTGGAGTGCACGTACGCGTGGACCTGTTTTCATCCCAAAGTTGATTTTTGAGTTTTAAAAGCCAAATTTCATACTTCTAAGCCTCCGATCTCACCACTTATATCTTAAATCATTATGATATGCCTAGCTATGAGAGAAGGAGCTAGTGGATGTGGTAACTTGCGAGTGAAGCAAGGGAAAATGAATGATCATGAGGATCAAGCATGATTATGTGAGATGTGGAGGATGGTGGTGGAAGTGCTGGTTATGCCATTGGGCCGGATAAGTGGCCGTAATATTGTTTATGAATTGGCTGGTTCTGGATTGAACCGTGAGCCGGAATAGCTGTGTATGCTATGAATATTGGCTGGTTATGGATTTAACCGTGAGCCGGAATGGCTGATATGGATGTTGATCCATGGATGAGAATTCATGCATGTTTATGCTGAATTATTGATAATTGTGATTTGCACTTCCACTATCGGAGATACGAGTTTCCCTGGGTAGTAGCAGTGGCTAGCCACCACGTGCTCCAGGTTGAGACTTGATACTCTTTTGACCCTATGTCATAAGTGTGGCCGGGCACTGTGAAAGACCCGGATGAGCTCGCCCCCGTAAATATTCACCAGTGAGGGTGATGGATATAGATCATGATTATGATCAAGTTTATAACGAGTATAACTCGAGTTGGGGATGCGTGACAGAGGGACAGTCCAATGGTTAGCGACCAGGACTTGTCGGGTTGGCTCTATAACCGACAGATGATATCATCAGCCACTAGGGACAGGCATTCATCATATGCATACTATGTGAATTGTTTGAGATTGCCTATTTGACTGCATATTACTTGCTATTTGTCTAAATGCCTTACTTGTTCCTAATTGTATATTTCTTGCTTGATATAACTGTGTTTGCTACTTTATACTCCTGCTGGTGGTTGGGAGGTCTGAAGGAATTGGAAAGGGAAGTATTAGTTAGACTGAAGAATCTTTAGTCAGATGCCTTTATGGTTTAGTTTGTTTATAAGCTTTGATATTATTTGGAGGAAGTTCTAGGATTGCCTTCGGCTTTCCTCCATTATTATGTATTATATATGTGGAAGCTGTTACCATGCTGGGGACCTCTGGTTCTCACCCATGCGGATTTTGTGGTTTTTCAGATGCAGGACGTGAGGTTTCCCGCTGAGGCATGCTGGGAGACTTCTATATTTGCGAAGATCCTTGGTTCTCGGGGCTATGTTTTGGTTTATATGTTTTTCTTAGATACTTTTATCTCCATTAAATAATACAAACTGTGATGACTCCTCTTATGGGAGATTTTGGAGAATAGGTTTTATGTATTTGGTCCCTTTGGGTTTCCTTTGGGGTTTTCCTTATTTTATCATATGTATATATTGCTATGCTCGGACCGGTTATCTTCGCAGCCGGATTTTGAGTCTTGATATTCCTGTTTTTGACACTCCTTTGTATATTATAATTCCGCGTTGGTTATCCTTGTTCGTTACGTTATCGATCGGAGTGTTGCGCTTTCGAGTTGCGATTTTTGTTTACCCATTTTTCTACAAAGGCTCCTAGTTATAATCAATTATTCATACTACTATACGTACTAAATTTTTATTTTAGAGGTCGTAATACCTTGCCATCTCTGAATTATGACTTAAGCATAAGACTCTGTATGGTAGGGTGTTACATTATGGTATCAGAGCAGTTCGTTCCTGTAGAGCCTGAGGGATGGACTGATTATGCTTCTGTGCATTCTTTGTGTGTGTGCTATGTGCTATTAGTATATCTGCTTGATATAATTGGCATAAACGTTCATGAGCATGCATTTGGGACTTTGAAGTACTAGACTTCCGATATTGAGACTGATCAACTTAATATCGATTGTTTGGTGTGTATAGGAACCAGATGGCGCCTCGTGGACGCGGTAGAGGTAGTGCGAGAGGTCGTACGAATGCTCGTGCATCGGAGAATAACCCTAATGACCCGGTGAACTTTATGACTGCGTTGGAGAACATGGCTGCTGCTATGCAAGCCACTGCTGAGGCTCTTGGTCAACAGATGAACAACCATGGTAATGATGGAGGTGGAGTTCATGGCCCGATGACACTGGCAAACTTTTTGAAGGTTAATCCGCCTAAGTTCAAGGGAACTACTAGTCCGACTGAGGCTGATACATGGTTTCAGGCTATAGAGCGAGCACTGCAAGCACAAGTGGTACCTGAAGGACAGCGTGTCGAGTTTGCTACCTATATGCTTGTTGGTGAAGCGTCCCATTGGTGGCAAGGTATCCGACGTCTTCTGCAGCAGGGTGATGACTATATCACTTGGAATGTTTTCCAAGAAGAGTTCTATAAGAAGTACTTTCCGACTTTGCTAGGACGGCCAAGGAACTTGAATTGTTACAGCTGAAGCAGGGTACTATGTCCATATCAGAGTATACTGACAAGTTTGAGGAGTTGTTCAGGTTCTCTCGTATGTGCCAAGGGACTCCGGTGGAATATGAGGAATGGAAGTGTGTTAAGTATGAAGGAGGACTCCAGAGTGATATCTTCAGTTCAGTGGGACCAATGGAGATTAGGACCTTCTCCGAGTTGGTAAACAAGTGTAGGGTTGCTGAAGAGTGTGTGAAAAGGGCAACCGCTGAGAAAGGGATTCACAAAGGTTCATTCCCACAGAACCGAGGGAAGAGCTTTGCACCTAGAGGCCCGTCTTTCAAGAGGGGAAGCTCTTTTAGGAGGCCCAACAACAACAACAACTCCCAAGGGAAGAAGTTTGGGAAGCAGCCTCAGAATGATCAAGCTTGTACTGGGTGTGGAAGTCACCATTCGGGAATACCATGCAAGGCCGGATGGGGTTTGTGCTACACTTGTGGAAAGGCGGGGCATAAAGCCGCAAATTGTCTTGAGAGGCAGGAATAAGGTGCTGAGAAAGCACAACAGACGGGTCGGGTGTTCACCACTTCAGCTGTAGGAGCTGAGGGATCCGAGACACTTATTCGAGGTAACTGTGAAATGGCTGGTCAAACTTTAAATGCTTTATTTGATTCTGGAGCATCGCATTCATTCATTGCATTTGAGAAAGCCCATGAGTTAGGATTGAAGATTGTAACTTTAGGTTATGATCTAAGAGTGTACAATGCTACCCATGAAGCCATGGTAACTAGGCTAGGATGCCTGGAAGTTTCCTTTAGGTTCAAGCAGCGTGATTTTATTCATAATTTAGTCTGCTTACCGATGATTGGTCTTGATCTTATCTTGGGATTGGACTGGTTATCTAAGAACCATGTTCTGCTAGATTGTTCTACAAAGTCGGTGTACTTTATGCCGGAAGATACTAAAGGGCCAGTCGTGGTGAATAATTATTACTTGAATTCGATGATGGTGAACTGTTCCGGAACCGAATGTCAGGGTATCCTGTTGTTAGCCGCGGGTGTTTCGGGTGATGATCAAAGGTTGGAACAGATTCCGGTTGTGTGTGAGTTTCCGGAAGTGTTTTCCGATGATATTGATGAGTTTCCACCTAACCGAGAGGTTGAGTTTGCTATTGAATTGGTGCCCGGGGCGCGACCAATCTCAAGTGCTCCTTATAGGATGTCACCGTTAGAGATGAACGAGCTAAAGTCTCTGTTAGAGGATTTGTTGGGAAAGAATTTTATACGACCAAGTGTATCTCCGTGGGGTGCTCCAGTGTTACTGGTGAAGAAGAAGGATGGGAGTATGCGGCTCTGTGTGGATTACAGGCAGTTGAACAAGGTTACAATAAAGAATAAGTACCCATTGCCGAGAATTGATGATCTCATGGATCAGTTACAAGGAGCTGGAGTTTTCTCCAAGATCGATTTGCGATCCGATTATCACTAGATAAGGGTGAGGGGTGAGGATATTCCTAAGACCGCTTTTAGGACTCGTTATGGTCATTACGAGTACACTGTAATGTCTTTCGGGTTGACAAACGCTCCAGCAGTGTTCATGGATTACATGAATAGAGTTTTCCGTCCGTTTCTGGATAAATTTGTTGTTGTCTTCATTGATGACATACTGATTTATTCCAAGACTGAAGAAGAGCATGCGGAACACTTGAGGACCGTGTTGCAGATTCTAAAGGAGAAGAAACTTTATGCAAAACTGTCTAAGTGTGAGTTTTGGAAGAGTGAGGTGAAGTTTTTGGGCCACGTGGTGAGTAAGAAGGGAATAGCCGTAGATCCAACTAAGGTAGAGGCTGTGATGGATTGGAAGCAACCAACCACCGTAACAGAGATAAGGAGTTTTCTGGGTTTAGCTGGCTATTACCGAAGGTTTATCAAGGGCTTTTCACAGATAGCTTTGCCAATGACAAAGTTAACCCGCAAAGACACTCCGTTTGTTTGGACTCCTGAATGCGAGGAGAGATTTCAGACATTGAAGAAAAAGTTGACTACTGCACCTGTGTTAGTGTTACCTGAGCCGAAGGAGCCATTTGAGGTGTATTGTGATGCCTCATTGAAGGGTCTAGGGTGCGTGCTGATGCAGCATCGTAATGTGGTGGCGTATGCCTCACGACAGTTGAGACCTCATGAAGTTAGTTACCCTACGCACGATTTGGAACTCGCTGCGGTTGTGTTTGCCTTGAAGGTGTGGAGGCATTACCTCTATGGGGTTAAGTTCCAAGTTTTCTCTGATCATAAGAGCTTGAAGTACCTCTTTGATCAGAAAGAGCTTAATATGAGGCAGAGAAGGTGGATGGAATTGTTGAAGGACTACGACTTTGAGTTGCATTACCATCCGGGAAAAGCGAATGTAGTGGCGGATGCTTTAAGTCGAAAGTCATTATATGCGGCTTGGATGATGCTTCAAGAGGAGGAGTTGCTCAAGGGATTCGAGAGTCTGAAAATTGGTGCTCGAGAAGTATCCGGAACTTTGTGTTTGAGCCGATTAGAGATCTCAAGTGATTTTAAGTCCGAACTCCTAAAGGCTCATCAAAATGATGAAGCGTTATGGAAGGTGTTACCGGCTATTGAGCAAGGAAAACAATGGAGAGTGTCGGAAGAAAAAGATGGGTTATGGAGATTCAAGGGTAGGATCATTGTGCTGGATGTTGGCACTTTGAGGCAAGATATTTTAAAGGAGGCACACAAAAGCGGATTCTCCATTCACCCGGGAAGTACTAAGATGTACCATGATTTAAAGGCAATGTTCTGGTGGCCGGGTATGAAGAATGATGTGGCGGAATATGTTTCAAAGTGCTTAACTTGTCAAAAGGTAAAGATTGAACATCAAAGACCTTCCGGGATGTTGCAACCTTTAAAGATTCCACAATGGAAGTGGGAAAGTATTGCAATGGACTTTGTGTCGGGATTGCCAAGGACTAGGGCTGGTTTTGATGCTATTTGGGTGATTGTGGACCGACTGATGAAGTCAGCTCACTTTTTACCCATTCGGATGACTTACACCCTTGAGGAGTTAGCACGGTTATACATAAAGGAGATTGTGAGACTTCATGGTGTACCTGCTACTATAATCTCTGACAGAGATCCTCGTTTCACTTCAAGGTTTTGGGGTGCATTTCAGAAAGCTTTTGGAACCCGATTAAGCTTGAGCACGGCTTACCATCCTCAAACAGATGGTCAATCCGAGAGGACGATCCAAACACTAGAGGATATGTTGAGAGCTTGTGTTTTGGACCAACCGGCGAGTTGGGATCGGTATATGCCATTGGTGGAGTTTGCATACAATAATAGTTATCATGCGAGCATCGGAATGGCTCCGTATGAGGCCTTGTATGGGAGGAAATGTCAATCTCCGCTATGTTGGTATGAAACTGGAGAGAAAAGCTTGTTAGGGCCGGAAATGATAGCTGAGACTACTGAACAAGTCAAGAAAATCCATGATAGGATGCTTACGGTGCAGAGTCGTCAAAAGAGTTACGCCGATCAGAGGCGAAAGCCCTTAGAATTTGAGGAAGGAGACCATGTCTTCCTTAAGGTTACTCCGACCACGGGAGTAGGTAGGGCGATTAAAGTAAAGAAGTTGAATCCTCGATACATTGGTCCATTTCAAATCCTGGAGAGGGTTGGACGGTGGCGTATCGGATGGCTCTACCACCTCATCTTTCGAACCTGCAAGACGTGTTTCACGTGTCGCAGCTTCGGAAGTACATCCTGATGCTAGCCATGTGTTAGAACCTGAGTCGGTTCAGTTAAGAGAAGATTTGACGCTTCAGTGGCTCCAGTCAGAATTGATGATACTAGTATCAAACGGTTGCGTGGAAAAGAGGTTTCATTAGTCAAAGTGGCATGGAGTCGAGGCGGTGTTGAGGAACACACTTGGGAACTTGAGTCGGAGATGCGAACGGACTATCCACATTTATTCTCAGGTAATTGCATTTTAAATTTTGTGGGAAAAATTCCCAATTAGGTGGGTAGAATGTTGATGAGCGGATAATTTGTATGCTTTTTGGCATTGTTTTTAGTATGTTTTTAGTATGATCTACTTAGTTTTTAGTATACTTTTATTAGTTTTTAGTTAAAATTCATTTTTCTGGACTTTACTATGAGTTTGTGTGTTTTTCTGTGATTTCAGGTATTTTCTGGCTGAAATTGAGGGACCTGAGCAAAAATCTGATTCTGATGGCATAAACCGGCGTTCAAAGTCACCCTCAGAAATCCCAGCGTTAAACGCTGGAACTGGCACCCAAATGGGAGTTAAACGCCCAAACTGGCACTAAAGCTGGCGTTTAACTCCAAGAAGAGTCTCTGCACGAAAAATGCTTCATTGCTCAGCCCAAGCACACACCAAGTGGGCCCGGAAGAGGATTTTTATGTCATTTACTCATTTCTGTACACCTTAGGCTACTAGTTTTTCTATAAGTAGGACCTTTGACTATTGTATTAGGATCTTTTGATCACTTTAGATCTCTAGATCATCTTTGGACATTTTAGTTCTTAGATCATTGGGAGGCTGGCCATTCGGCCATGCCTAGACCTCATGCTTATGTATTTTCAACGGTGGAGTTTCTACACACCATAGATTAAGGTGTGGAGCTCTGCTGTACCTCGAGTATTAATGCAATTACTATTGTTCTTCCATTCAATTCCGCTTGTTCTTGTTCTAAGATATCACTTGTTCTTCAACTTGATGAATGTGATGATCCGTGACACTCATCATCATTCTCACCCATGAACAAGGTGACTGACAACCACTCTTGTTCTACAAGCGATCAAGGCTCTAGTGAATATCTCTTGGATTCCTGATTGCACGATGCATGGTTGATCGCCTGACAACCGAGTGCTCGTCTGACAAACGAGCCAACCATTCCGTGAGATCAGAGTCTTCGTGGTATAGGCGAGAACTGATGGCAGCATTCAAGAGAATCCGGAAGGTCTAACCTTGTCTGTGGTATTCTGAGTAGGATTCAATGATTGAATGACTGTGACGTGCTTCAAACTCCTGAGGGCGGGGCGTTAGTGACAGACGCAAAAGAATCACTGGATTCTATTCCGGCCTGATTGAGAACCGACAGATGAATTCCGCTATGCTGTGACAGAGCATATGCAATCGCTTTCACTGAGAGGATGGGAGGTAGCCACTGGCAACGGTGAAACCCTTGCTTAAGCTTGCCATGGAAGGGAGTAAGAAGGATTGGATGAAGACAGTAGGAAAGCAGAGAGACGGAAGGGAAGGCATCTTCATGCGCTTATCTGAAGTTCCTACCAATGAATTACATAAGTATCTCTATCTTTATCTTTTATGTTATTTTCGTTCATCACCATTACCATTTGAGTTTGCCTGACTAAGATTTACAAGATGACCATAGCTTGCTTCAATACTAACAATCTCCGTGGGATCGACCCTTACTCGCGTAAGGTTTATTACTTGGACGACCCAGTGCACTTGCTGGTTAGTTGTGCGAAGTTGTGTAATGCCATGGTATTGAGCTACCAAGTTTTAGGGTTCATGACCGGGGATTATGAGAGTTGTGAAAAAGTATTGTTCACAATTTCGCGCACCAAGTTTTTGGCGCCGTTGCCGGGGATTGTTCAAGTTTTGAGCAAGCTTTTGGTAACATCAGTGCCAAGATCCGGCAACAACACCAAGTTTGTGGCGTTATTGCCAGGGATTGTTCAAGTTTGGACAACTGATGGTTCATCTTGTTGCTTAGATTAGGTATTTATTTTTTTCGAAATTCTTAAGATGAATTCTAGAGTTTCATGATGATTTGTTGAAATATGGCTGGCTGAGAAGCCATGTCTAATCTCATTGGACCGAGGTTTCAACTTATCACCACAAGAGCTTGTTGATTTTTATCAAATCTTGCTTTTGGAGCAGTGATCTGCTAAGGCTTGGCTGGCCTCTGGCCATGTCTAGTGTTTTGGACCGAAGCTTTCTTTGAAAGCTTGGCTGGCTGTGAAGCCATGTCTAATTCCTGGACCGGAGTCTTAGACTAGCATTGCACTGATTCCTGGAATTCTCATTAAGAATTTTGATACCTTTTTCCACTTAATTTTCGAAAAACACAAAAAAAAATTTACAAAATCATAAAATCCAAAAATATTTCTTGTTTGAGTCTAGTGTCTCATCATAAGTTTGGTGTCAATTGCATGCATTCATTCATGTGTCTTAAGGATTTTCAAGTAATTCTTGACAATTTCGTGCTCTGATCTTTGAATTCTATTGACTTGAGTTTTTGAGTGTCTCATATGCATTTTCATTTTGTTAGTGTCAGTAGTATACAAACTGCTAAGTTTGGTGTTTGCATGCATTGTTATTTGATTCTTGTTGCATTTTGGTTTGTCCTTATTATTAAAAATCCAAAATATTTTTAATTTGTGTCTTTTCAAGTCAATAATACAGAGAATTGAAGATTCAGAACATACAGCAGAGGAATTGCACAGAAAAAGCTGGGCGTTCAAAACGCCCAGTGAAGAAGGACAGACTGGCGTTTAAACGCCAGCCAGGGTACCTGGTTGGGCGTTTAACGCCCAAAAGGGTAGCATTTTGGGCGTTAAACGCCAGAATGTGCACCATTCTGGGCGTTTAACGCCAGGATGGCTAGAAGGGAAGATTTTGTTTTCAAATCAAATTTTTTTCAAGTTTTCAAAATCTTTTCAAATCAATTTTCCAATCAAATCTTTTTCAAAATCAATTTCTTTCCATTTTTAAAGATACTTACTATCAATTAATGATTTGATTCAACATTTCAAGTATGTTACCTTTTCTGTTGAGAAAGGTTTAATGTTTGAATCATATCTTTTCTTGTTAGTCAAGTTTTTAATTTTCAAATCAAATCTTTTTAAAATGTTTTTCAAATCATATCTTCTCAATCACATTTTCTTTAATCAATCATATCTTCTTAACCACATCTTTTTCAAAACAGTTTTCAATCAAATCTTTTTGATTTCTAATTTCAAAATCTCTTTCAAAAATCACTTGATTTCTTTTCCATTTTCATTTTCGAAAATTAAGTAATGTTTTTCAAAAATGTTTTCAAAATTTTTCACTTAATTTTCGAAAATCACTTCCCTCCTTCTCACATCCTTCTATTTATGGACTAACACTATCCCTTAATGCAAAATTCGAACTCCATCTCCTTTGTTAAGTTCGAATTTTCACTTCTGTCTTCTACTCTTCTTTTCCTCTGACACCTAAAGGAATCTCTATACTGTGACATAGAGGATTCCACATTTTCTTGTTCCTTCTCTTTCTTATGAGCAGGAGCAAAGACAAAGGCATTCTTGTTGAGGCTGATCCTGAACCTGAAAGGACCTTGAAGAGAAAGCTAAGGAAGCCAAAGCACAACTCTCTTTAGAGCACCTGAACGAATTCTTCAAAGAAGAAGAACAAATGGCAGCCGAAAACAACAACAATGCCAACAATGCAAGGAAGGTGCTGGGTGACTTTACTGCACCTACTCCTGACTTCTATGGGAGAAGCATCTCTATCCCTGCCATTGGAGCAAACAACTTTGAGCTTAAGCCTCAATTAGTTTCTCTAATGCAACAGAATTGCAAGTTCCATGGACTTCCATTGGAAGATCCTCATCAGTTTTTAGCTGAATTCTTGCAAATCTGTGACACTGTTAAGACTAATGGGGTTGACCCTGAGGTCTATAGACTAATGCTATTCCCTTTTGCTGTAAGAGATAGAGCTAGAACATGGTTGGATTCTCAACCTAAAGAAAGCCTGGACTCTTGGGAAAAGCTAGTCAATGCCTTCTTGGCAAAGATCTTTCCACCTCAAAAATTGAGTAAGCTCAGAGTGGAAGTCCAAACCTTCAGACAGAAGGAAGGAGAATCCCTCTATGAAGCTTGGGAAAGATACAAACAATTGATCAGAAAGTGTCCCACTGATATGCTTTCTGAATGGAGCATCATAGGTATTTTCTATGATGGTCTCTCTGAACTGTCCAAGATGTCTTTGGATAGCTCTTCTGGAGGATCTCTTCATCTGAAGAAGACGCCTACTGAAGCTCAAGAACTGATTGAAATGGTTGCAAATAACCAATTCATGTACACTTCTGAAAGAAATCCTGTGAACAATGGGACTAGTCAGAAGAAAGGAGTTCTTGAGATTGATACTCTGAATGCCATATTGGCTCAGAACAAAATATTGACCAACAAGTCAATATGATTTCTCAAAGTCTGTCTGGAATGCAAAATGCACCAAGCAGTACTAAGGAAGCTTCATCTGAGGAAGAAGCTTATGATCCTGAGAACCCTTCAATAGAAGAGGTGAATTACATGGAGAACCCTATGGAAACACCTACAATCCTTCATGGAGGAATCATCCAAATCTTTCATGGAAGGATCAACAGAGACCTCAACAAGGTTTCAATAACAATAATGGTGGAAGAAACAGGTTTAGCAATAGCAAGCCTTTTCCATCATCTTCTCAGCAACAGATAGAGAGTTCTAAGCAGAATACCTCTGACTTAGCAACCATGGTCTCTGATCTAATCAAAACCACTCAAAGTTTATGACTGAAACTAGGTCCTCCATTAGAATTTGGAAGGACAAGTGGGTCAGCTGAGCAAGAAAATTACTGAACTCCCTCCTAGTACTCTCCCAAGCAATACAGAAGAAAATCCAAAAGGAGAGTGCAAGGCCATCAACATGGCCGAATTCTGGGAGGAAGAAGAGGCAGTGAACGCCACTGAGGAAGACCTCACTGGACGTCCACTGGCCTCCAATGAGTTCCCCAATGAGGAACCATGGGAATCTGAGGCTCAAACTGAGACCATAGAGATTCCATTGGACTTACTTCTGCCATTCATGAGCTCTGATGAGTATTCTTCCTCTGAAGAGGATGAGTATGTCACTGAAGAGCAAGTTGCCAAATACCTTGGAGCAATCATGAAGCTGAATGACAAGTTATTTGGAAATGAGACTTGGGAGGATGAATCCCCTTTGCTCACCAAAGAACTGAATGACTTGTCTAGGAGAAACTGCCTCAAAAGAGGCAGGATCCTGGGAAGTTTTCTATACCTTGTACCATAGGCACCATGACCTTCAAGAAGGCCTTGTGTGACTTAGGGTCAAGTGTAAACCTCATGCCCCTCTCTTAATGGAGAAATTAGGGATCTTTGAGGTGCAAGCTGCAAAAATCTCACTAGAGATGGCAGACAACTCAAGAAAACAAGCCTATGACTTGTAGAGGATGTTCTGGTAAAGTTGAAGACCATTACATCCCTACTGATTTCATAGTCCTAGAGACTGGGAAGTGCAGGATGAATCCATCATCCTTGGCAACCCTTCCAGCCACAGCAAAGGCTGTGATTGATGTTGATAGAGGAGAGTTGATCATTCAAGTGAATGAAGAATCCTTGGTGTTTAAGGCCCAAGGTATCCCTCTGTCATCATGGAGAGGAAGCATGAAGAGCTTCTCTCAAAACAGAGCCAAAAAGAGCCCCCACAGTCAAACTCTAAGTTTGGTGTTGGGAGGCCACAACCAAACTCTAAGTTTGGTGTTGAACCCCCACATTCAAACTCTAAGTTTGGTGTTGGGAGGTTCCAACACGGTTCTGAGCATTTCTGAGGCTCCATGAGAGTCCTCTGTCAAGCTAATGACATTAAAGAAGCGCTTGTTGGGAGGCAACCCAATGTTTTATAATTAATATTTTCTTTTGTTATTTTATTCTTTTGTAGGTTGATGATCATAAAAGTCACAAAATCCATGAAAAAAGCAAAAACAGAATGAAAAACAGGAAGAAAAACAGCACACCCTGGAGGACGCACCCACTGGCGTTTAAACGCCAGTGAGGTTAGCTGGTGGGCGTTTAACGCCCAGTCTGGCACCATTCTGGGCGTTTAACGCCAGAAAGGGGCACCAGACTGGCGTTAAACGCCAGAAAGGGGCAAGATGCTGGCGTTAAACGCCAGAAATGGGCACCAGCCCGGCGTTTAACGCCAGAAATGGCACAAAACGTGATTTTGAATGCCATTTGGTGCAGGGATGACTTTTCCTTGACACCTCAGGATCTGTGGACCCCACAGGATCCCCACCTACCCTACCACTCTCTCTCTTCTTCACTAATCACCTCAACACCTCTTCCCCAAAAACCCCTCACCTATCAAATCCCATCTTTCTCTTCACCACTCACATCCATCCTTCATAAAACCCCACCTACCTCACCATTCAAATTCAAACCACTTTCCCACCCAAACCCACCCTCAAATGGCCAACATCTCTCTCCCCTCTCCTATATAAACCCTCCTTCACTCCTTCATTTTCACACACCTTAAAGACTACTTCTTCTCCCTTTTGGCCGAACACAAAGCCCTCTCCATCTCCTTCATTTCTTCTTCTTCTACTCTCTTTTTCTTCTTTTGCTCGAGACGAGCAAACATTTTAAGTTTGGTGTGGTAAAAGCATTGCTTTTGTTTTTCCATAACCATTTATGGCATCCAAGGCCGGAGAAACCTCTAGAAAGAGGAAAGGGAAGGCAAAAGCTTCCACCTCCGAGTCATGGGAGATGGAAAGATTCATCTCAAGGGTGCATCAAGACCACTTCTATGAAGTTGTGGCCATGAAGAAGGGTCAACTTTAATCAAAGGTTGGACCAAGTCCTCATAAATATTTGTGAAGAGGACGCTCAATGGAAGAGAAACTCAAGAGGAAAGCCGGTTCAACTGAGAAGGCATGACCTCAAGCCCATCACTAAGAAGAGGATGGAGCACACAAGAGATCCCACTCATCATGAGATCCCTGAGATTCCTCAAGGGATGCACTTTCCTCCACAAAACTATTGGGAGCAATTAAACACCTCCCTAGGAGAGTTGAGTTCCAACATGGGACAACTAAGGGTGGAGCATCAAGAACACTCCATCATCCTTCATGAGATTAGAGAAGATCAAAGAATCATGAGGGAGGAGCAACAAAGACAAGGAAGAGACATTGAGGAGCTCAAGCACTCCATAGGATCTTCAAGAGCAAGAAGAGCCGCCATCACTAAGGTGGACCCGTTCTTGATTTCCTTGCTCTTTATTCTTCTGTTTTTCGAATTTTATGCTTATGTTTATCCATGTATGTGTCTTGTGATCATTAGTGTCTTAGTGTCTATGCCTTAAAGTTATGAATGTCCTATGAATCCATCACCTTTCTTGAATAAAAACGTGCTTAATTGATAAAAGAAAGAATTGCATGAATTTTGAATTTTATAACAGTTTAATTATTTTGATGTGGTGGCAATATTTTTGTTTCTGAATGTATGCTTAAACAGTGCATATGTATCTTGAATTTGTGGTTCATGAATGTTGGCTCTTGAATGAATGATGAAAAAGGAGACATGTTACTAGGATCTGAAAAATCAATAAAATGATTCTTGAAGCAAGAAAAAGCATTTCTATTCAAAAAAAAAAAAAAAAAAAAAAAAAAAAAAAAAAAAAAAAAAAAAAGTGATCAAGAAAAGAGTGTGCTAAGAATAATTAATGATTAAGCAAGAAAAAATTTCTTATTAAAAAAGACAAGTCTGAAAGAAGATAAAAGAGAAGAAAGAAAACGAAAAAAAAGGGAGAAAGAAAAATAAAGTTGTGATCCAAGGAAAATAAGAGTGTGCTTAAGAACCCTGGACACCTCTAATTGGGGACTTTAGCAAAGCTGAGTCACAATCTAAAGTTCACCCATATGTCTGTGCATGTATGTATCGGTAATACTGGAAAGAGTGCTTGGACAGCAAGATCATAGTAGCTATGTTCAAGAATATCATACTTAATAAAATAATAACATATCTGATTCTGATTCTAAAGAAATCATTTGAATTCAAAATAGAGTGAGATGCAAAACTATTCAGAGGCAAAAGCTAAAAGCCCGTCATCTAATTAATACTGATCTTCATAGATGTTTTTGGAATTCATTGCATATTCTCTTCTTTTTATCTTATTTGATTTTCAGTTGCTTGAGGACAAGCAACAATTTAAGTTTGGTGTTGTGATGAGCGGATAATTTGTATGCTTTTTGGCATTGTTTTTAGTATGTTTTTGGTATGATATAGTTAGTTTTTAGTATATTTTTATTAGTTTTTAGTTAAAATTCACTTTTCTGGACTTTACTATGAGTTTGTGTGTTTTTCTGTCAGGTATTTTCTGGCTGAAATTGAGGGACCTGAGCAAAAATCTGATTCAGAGACGAAAAGGACTGCAGATGCTGTTGGATTCTGACCTCCCTGCACTCGAAGTGGATTTTCTGGAGCTACAGAAGCCCAATTGGCGCGCTCTCAACGGCGTTGGAAAGTAGAATCCTGGGCTTTCCAGCAATATATGATAGTCCATACTTTGCCCAAGATTTGATGGCCCAAACCGGCGTTCAAAGTCACCCTCAGAATCCCAGCGTTAAACGCTGGAACTGGCACCCAAATGGGAGTTAAACGCCCAAACTGGTACTAAAGCTGGCGTTTAACTCCAAGAAGAGTCTCTGCACGAAAATGCTTCATTCTCAGCCCAAGCACACACCAAGTGGGCCCGGAAGTGGATTTTTATGTCATTTACTCATTTCTGTACACCTTAGGCTACTAGTTTTCTATAAGTAGGACCTTTGACTATTGTATTAGGATCTTTCGATCTTTGATCTTTTGATCATGTTTTTATGATTGACTCTTTGGGAGGCTGGCCATTCGGCCATGCCTAGACCTCATGCTTATGTATTTTCAACGTGGAGTTTCTACACACCATAGATTAAGGTGTGGAGCTCTGCTGTACCTCGAGTATTAATGCAATTACTATTGTTCTTCCATTCAATTCCGCTTGTTCTTGTTCTAAGATATCACTTGTTCTTCAACTTGATGAATGTGATGATCCGTGACACTCATCATCATTCTCACCCATGAACAAGGTGACTGACAACCACTCTTGTTCTACAAGCGATCAAGGCTCTAGTGAATATCTCTTGGATTCCTGATTGCACGATGCATGGTTGATCGCCTGACAACCGAGTGCTCGTCTGACAAAGAGCCAACATTCCGTGAGATCAGAGTCTTCGTGGTATAGGCGAGAACTGATGGCAGCATTCAAGAGAATCCGGAAGGTCTAACCTTGTCTGTGGTATTCTGAGTAGGATTCAATGATTGAATGACTGTGACGTGCTTCAAACTCCTGAGGGCGGGGCGTTAGTGACAGACGCAAAAGAATCACTGGATTCTATTCCGGCCTGATTGAGAACCGACAGATGAATTCCGCTATGCTGTGACAGAGCATATGCAATCGCTTTCACTGAGAGGATGGGAGGTAGCCACTGACAACGGTGAAACCCTTGCTTAAGCTTGCCATGGAAAGGAGTAAGAAGGATTGGATGAAGACAGTAGGAAAGCAGAGAGACGGAAGGGAAGGCATCTTCATGCGCTTATCTAAAGTTCCTACCAATGAATTACATAAGTATCTCTATCTTTACCTTTGTGTTATTTTCGTTCATCACCATTACCATTTGAGTTTGCCTGACTAAGATTTACAAGATGACCATAGCTTGCTTCAATACTAACAATCTCCGTGGGATCGACCCTTACTCGCGTAAGGTTTATTACTGGACGACCCAGTGCACTTGCTGGTTAGTTGTGCGAAGTTGTGTAATGCCATGGTATTGAGCTACCAAGTTTTTGGGGTTCATGACCGGGGATTATGAGAGTTGTGAAAAAGTATTGTTCACAATTTCGTGCACCAGTGTCCCAAGGGACATTCATCAAATGCATTTCAATTATATGTTACGAAAAGGAATATAAAGAGGTTCTTTTCACTAATGGTGTTTTGGTTTTCACTTTCAGGAGAGAGGATGGGCCCACATGATTGATAGCTCATCAAGAAAGGAGTCAAAGTGTACTTGTACTTTGGAACTCAACACATGCAGAGAATCAAAAGAAAAGAAGGGTTGGCACCTCTTCCCACGCTAGGCGCCACTTCCCAAGAGGAAAAAGATGAATTGCTTTTAAATCCCACCCCAAACCTCCCTTCGAGCCAGGACCTCTCATCACTATAAAAGCTAAACACTTCCCACCACTCTTCACGCTTCAACCCCCAAAGTTCACACGCGAAAGAACCCTCTTCTCTCTTTTCTTTCTCTTTTCCTCTACTTGATTAGGGACAATCAAGTCCTAAGTTTGGTGTTGTGGAGCAAACCCTTGCTTTGCTCCCTGTTCTTTACCCCTTATTCCAACTTCTTCACCCTTTCACACTTCTTTTCTCACCCAATGGCACCACTGGTGGACGAAATTGTGATCATCAACAATGGCTCCAAAGACTTGGTGCTCTCAAACATAAATCACACTTTGTCACAACTCCGCACAACTAATCAGCAAGTGTATTGGGTCGTCCAAGTAAAACCTTACGTGAGTAAGGGTCGATCCCACAGAGATTGTTGGCATGAAGCAAGCTATGGTCATCTTGTAAATCCCAGTCAGGCGGATTCAACTATATTAAGAGATTATTGGATTTTCGAATAATAATAATAAATAAATAGAAAATAGTTACTCATATAATTCAATGGTGGGAATTTCAGATAGGTGCATGGAGATGCTGTGTTCCTTCTGAATCTCTGTTTTCCTATTGCTTTTATCCAATCTTTGTCACTCCTTTCTATGGCAAGCTGTATGTAGGGCATCACCATTGTCAATGGCTACATCCCATCCTCTCAGTGAAAATGGTCCAAATGCTCTGTCACAGCACGACTAATCATCTATCGGTTCTCGATCATGTTGGAATAGAATCCCTTGATTCTTTTGCGTTTGTCATCACGCCCAGCAATCGTGAGTTTGAAGCTCGTCACAGTCATTCAATCCTGGAATCCTACTCGGAATACCACAGACAAGGTTAGACTTTCCGGATTCCCATGAATGCCGCCATCAATTCTAGCTTATACCACGAAGATTCTGATTAAGGAATCCAAGAGATATGCACCTGGTCTAAGGTAGAACGGAAGTGGTTGTCAGTCACACGTTCATAGGTGAGAATGATGATGAGTGTCACAGATCATCACATTCATCATGTTGAAGTGCAACGAATATCTTAGAATAAGAGTAAGTCGAATTGAATAGAAAATAGTAGTACTTGCATTGAAACTTGAGGTACAGCAGAGCTCCACACCCTTAATCTATGGTGTGTAGAAACTCCACCATTGAAAATACATAAGTGATGAAGGTCCAGGCATGGCCAAATGGCCTGCCCCCAAAACGTGATCAATAGTCTCCTAGGATGGATAATAAAATAAAACTGAGACCAAAGATGTCTAATACAATGGTAAAATGTTCTATTTATACTAAACTAGCTACTAGGGTTTACAGAAGTAAGTAATTGATGCATAAATCCATTTCCGGGGCCCACTTGGTGTGTGCTTTGGCTGAGCTTGATCTATCCACGAGCTGAGGCTTCTCTTGGAGTTGAACGCCAAGTTGTAACGTGTTTTGGGCGTTCAACTCTGGTTCGTGACGTGTTTCTGGTGTTTGACTCCAGAATGCAGCATAGAACTGGCGTTGAGCGCCAGTTTATGTCATCTAATTACGAATAAAGTATGCACTATTTTATATTGCAGGAAAGCTCTAGATGTCTACTTTTTAACACCGTTGAGAGCGTGCCATTTGGAGTTCTGTAGCTCCAGAAAATCCATTTTGAGTACAGAGAGGTCGAATTCCAACAACATCAGCAGTCCTTTGTCAGCCTCTTATCAGAGTTTTGCTCAGGTCCCTCATTTTCAGCCAAAAAATACCTGAAATCACAGAAAAACACACAAACTCATAGTAAAGTCCAGAAATTTGAATTTAGCATAAAAAATAATGAAAACATCCCTAAAAGTAACTAGATCATAGTAAAAACTACCTAAAAACAATGCCAAAAAGCGTATAAATTATCCGCTCATCAACCACCAAGAGCATCATCATCAAAGAAAAGAAAGACCAAGGAACCAACTTCAGGATCCTCTTCAAGCTACAATGAATACAAGTTCCTCTCATCATTCAACCAAAACCAATTTCATGGTTGGGTGAGTGAGAGGCAAATTATTCTGGAAGTTGGCTTCCAACTTGGTAGAAATGAGCACCCCAAGATCAACCGGGAAATCAATAGCAGAGGATGGGCACTCTTGTGCAACCCACCAAGAAAGGTGGTGGAGAGCTTGGTCAAAGAGTTCTATGCCAATGTATTGCCCCAACCTGGGCAACCTTATGGCTATCTGAGCTATGTTAGGGGGAAGGCCATTGATTACAAACCATCCAACATAGACAGGATATTGATGATGAAGCAAACAAGCTCCACCCGGAGCTATGAAGAGAGGATAAAGCAATAGGACCCAGGATTTGATGAAATCCTCAATGAGATCTGTGTGCTGAATGTGTAGTGGATCAATGACAAGGATGGGAGACCCAACCAGCTGAGGAGAAGAGATTTGAGCCCCCAAGCTAGAGGGTGGCTGGACTTTGTGAGGAGGTCTCTAATTTCCACATCCAACACTTCAAAGGTAACTAAAGAAAGAGCTGTGCTCATATACAGCATAATGAAGGGAGAAAATTTCAATGTTGGGGAGATGATTGCCAACAACATCAACAAAAACTTAAAAGTACCAAAGATAGCTCAAGGTTGGCATTTTCCAGCATCATCCAAAGGCTATGCGATGAAGCAGGGGTTGAGAAGATTATTGATGAAGTCATGGTGGAGCAGGACAAGCCTATAACTGCCAAGAAGATGGCCAAGGTGGTAGCTGTTAACCCACTTTAAAGGGTCAGGGAGCATAGAGCTCATGCTCATGAAACACAAGGGCAACCACAACAAGAAGAAGAGGTTGAAGATCAACTACTTCAGCTAGCACTTTAACCACCACCATACCACCATTACTAACAATTTCCCAAAGGATTCAATTGGGAGCAGTTGAAAGGAGACATACACCAAATGAAAGGAGACATACACCACCTGAGAGAGGATGTCAACCAACTCAAATAGCAACAACAACAATGGGACCACATGAATGAGAATATACAACAACTCCAAAGAAGTATGGAGCAATTGAAGGAGCAGAAAAACCAGATCAATTGGGGAGAGATGCAAGGCAGCTTCGGAATAATTATGGAACAACAACAGCTCCAACTAAGGAACCTTGCTGAGTTTAAGCATCTTTAGGAATCTATAACTGTGGCAAGAACGGAATATGACTACTATGCACGAACAAAATTGAGCAACTTGTGTAATGCAGTAGCCAATATGACCCCGATTATCCAACCTACATGCAAAAGATGGAGGAACTCAGTGCAAGACAGGAAGAAATTGCATTCCAGCACAAAGAAAATGTCAAATCCTACATGAGGAGGCTGGGATTTTGGAAGCCCAAGGACACAAAGGCATAAGAGGGATCCTCCAAGAAGAATGGTGATGACTCCTCCCCTTCCAAAAAGAAGGACAAGGGAAAAGGGCTAATGAACTAAAGCTGCTCAAAGGTTGTTAAGTCCCATGGTTGACATTCTCATAATTCTGAAAATTCTGTTTAGTTTGCTTCATGTTTTAATTTCTGTTCAATAATAAGTTACAATGTTAGGATAGTTTATGTTTAATGCTTAGTTTCTTTATGTCCTGAAGTCTTTTATGAGTCTTTTATATTTTCAAGAAAGAAAGTGCAATGTTATTGGAAGTCTCATACTCATCAATGAAAAGAATAGTTTGTTTCCGTAAGAGTCTATTGTGAGCTGTGCAAAAATAAGAGTAAAAGAGGCTAAGACAAAGTAAGACCATTCAATATCAAGAGATAAGGACTTGAGTATAGGACTCTGGATGAACTAGAAAAATTTTTAAGTCATGATAAGCAATTAGACTTGAAGGGTATGACAAGTAGAGGCTAAGGGTGTCCCTTGAAAATCCATAAAACCAAGAAGTAGTAAGCAACAAAGACCCAAGTGTCTGAGCATCAACTATTGGGATGGAAAGAAATCTAAATAAGTTCAAAAGAGTTAGAAATCCTAGTAGATGCTTGTGGTGAAGATGTGTCAAGGAAAGAGACCTGGGCAAGTAAATTCTTAGGGGTGTTTCAACACCTTGTACCCTAAAGCCAACTGGTTTGGGAGTGCTAATTGAAAGCCTAACTTAAAGGGTTGTCTTGAGACAAAACATTTAGAGTCGTGGTTGATAAAGAAGAAAAAAAAGACAATTGTAAATGAAAGAACAACCAAAGAAGAAGAAACATTCTTTGCTACTTCATGGTGATAATCAATAGAAAGGGAACCTAAGGCAATTACTTGGAAAAATCCTCAAAGAGTCTAGGAGTTCATTGTGACATCAAATCATTAAGGTTCATGCATGAGTTAAGACTTAACCCTATCTTGGTAGTGAATGCTTCTCTAAGGTCAAGTCTCTATTCAAATAAAGACTACTCATATTAATTTGCTTGGGACAAGCAAAGCTTAAGTTTGGTGTTGTGATGGCTTGCATCATTTATCCTTTTTTCTTGTCCAAAAAGGTCCATAAAAGAGCATAAACTCATTTGATCATTGCAATTCATGAGCTAATTGATGAATATTATGGTACATTACTTTGAAATAGGTTAGTGCTGAATCTCAGGTGAAAAGTGCAACAAAAAGGGAAGGAAACAACAAAACAGAGCTGGGCATGTGAAACTGGCGTGCCACTTGGAGCAAATGCCATGAAAGTACATGGGCGTGGCATGCCAGGAGCTGGGCGTGGCATGCCAGGAGCTGGGCGTGGCACACTGGTACAGTTTTCCAGAGAGCAATGCTAGAAGCCACAAGAGGGGCATGGCACGCCAAGATGTGCGTGGCACGCCAAGACCATTAACCATTATGGGCGTGCCACTTGACGTCGAAGGCGTGGCACGCCAGCTCCCAACCATCACTTGGGCATGCCACTTGAAGACCCAAGCGTGGCACGCCAATGCTAGAGAGTGCCAAGTAAAGCTGGGCGTGCCACTTAACGTCGAAGGCGTGGCACGCCAGCTCCCAACCACCACTTGGGCGTGCCACTTGAGCATCCAAGCATGGCACGCCAATGCTGGAAAAGGCCAAGTAAAGCTGGGCGTGCCACTTGAGATCGAAGCGTGGCACGCCAACTCCTAACCATCACTTGCGCGTGCCACTTGAGCATCCAGGCATGGCACGCCAATGCTAGAAAAGGGCAAGAAAAGCTGGGCGTGCCACTTGAGATCGAAGGCGTGGCATGCCAGGCTCTCATCCTCACTTAGGCGTGCCACTTGAATACCAAGGCGTGGCACTCCAACCCTCATTGATCATCTGGGCGTGCCACTTGAATGCTGGGTGTGGCACGCCAGCTATTGGAACATGAAGAACACTGGGCGTGGCACGCCACACACTGGGCATAGCACGCCAGCTCTATTTTTCAGAAGAGGGAATGAAGCACATTCAAGGGGCATGGCACGCCAAACCCTGGGCGTGCCACGCTAGTTCAACTTTCTAGAAAGCAGAAGAGGAAGAGAAAGGCATGAGCGTGCCACTTGGGATCGAAGGCGTGGCACGCCAGGCTAACAAAGTCCCAAGAAAAGCCTGGGTGTGCCACTTGGGCCCGAAGGCGTGGCACGCCAGGCTAACCAAAGCTTGAGAAGACCTTGAACGTGCCACTTGGGATCGAAGTCATGGCACGCTAGGGATATCAACACATGGGGGCATGCCACTTGAGAGCTGGGCATGGCGCGCCAAGCCAAATTGGAGGCTGGGTGTAGCACGCCACTCAAGCACCTATCACACGGCAAGCTGGAAGGTCACATTTATTGGGTTTTCTTTCCCTCCAATTGTAATTTTCTTTTCCTCTTTTGTATTTTCTTTATTCCAGCACTAGGAGTAGTATAAATAACCCCTGAGAGTATTGAGAAAGGGGTTGGATAGTAGTTTTGTTAAAGTAGAGTTAGAGTTACTTTCACATCATCTCTTCTATCTCTTGTACTTTTCTCTAAGCTTTGAGTAGCTAAATTCCCTCTCTCAAAATGGATGATAGTGAATTTCTTTTTCTCTTCATCTTCTCTTTGATTTACTAGAAGGAATTTCGTTTTAATGCTAGTGTTCAATCATCTTGGGAAAGAGGTTGAATGCTAAATGGGTTTCATGGGAACCTAGGAAAAGGAAACATGGAACCATGCTTGAAATCCCTTCTCACATATGAGTAGATCTGGGTTTTGGTGATTGGATATGGTGACATATAATCCACCCTCTATTCTGGATCTATAAGGATGTGTGGTATAATTAGGGACCAATCATATCTCTTTTCATGAGCAATTAGACCAAGGAATTGGCTGATTATCAAGTTTGAGAGATTGAGTCACAAAGGGATTGGGGCTCAATCAATCATGATTGCCAAGACGTCAATGAGTTTCATGATTGAAGATCAGATGAGCTGGATTTAATCCAAAGAGAACAACATCTCCCAATCTCAATGAATTCCCCTATTCTTATCTTCCACATTCTTTATAGCTTTTTTTAAAATTCAGTCAACCCCCATTCCCATTTACAATTAAGTCATTTATAATTCTGCACTTTACATTACTGCCATTTCCTTTTATGCACTTTACTGATTCTCTTTACTTTTGAGTCATTTACTTTTCTGTTCATTTACAATTCTGCAATCATACTATATATTGCTCAGCTTAACTAATTCACCAATTGATTAAAATTGCTCAAATCTACCAATCTTTGTGGATACGATCCCACTCCACTGTGGGTTATTACTTGACGATAATTTTGGTGCGCTTGCCAAAAGAACGGGTTCATAATCAAAATTTTAAGGGGTGTGAATTCCGGTCATCAAGCGTCTAGAAGAAACAAAATCTTGGCCTAAAAGTTCAAAAGAGCTGATTCCCAGAACTATATGCTTGTGGTATGAAGGTGTCAAGTGAAAAGCTTGAGACTGAGAAGTTAAAGTCATGATCCAAAGCAAAAGAGTGTGCTTAAGAACTCTGGACACCACTGGCTGGGGATTCTAGCAAAGCTGAATCAAAATCCAAAAGGGTTCACCTAGTTAAGTGTCTGTGGCGTTTATGTATCCGATGGTAATACGGGAAAACAAAGCGCTTAGGGTCACGGCCAAGACTCAAAAGAAGTTGTGTTCAAGAATAAAAAAGAACTATACTAGGAGAGTCAATAATAACATATGAATTCTGAGTTCCTAAAGATGTCAATTATTTTGAGCTTCAAAGGAAAGTGAGATGCCAAAACTATTCAGAAGTGAATAGCCACTAGCCCCGCTCATCTGATTGAGACTGAGCTTCATTGAAAACTCTGAGATTTATTGTATCTTTCTCTTCTTTTTAATCCAACTTTGTTTTTGGTTGCTTGGGGACAAGCAACAATTTAATTTTGGTGTTCTGATAAGTGGATATTTTATACACTTTTTGGCATTATTTTCATATAGTTTTTGTTATATTTTGATTAAGTTTTATTATGTTTTCATAGGTTTTAGTGTAAAATTCATATTTTTGGATTCTACTTTTAGTTTGTGTGTTTTCATGTGATTTCACGTAAATTCTAGTTGAAATTGAAGAGCTTTGGAAAAGGTTTGATTCAGAGACAGAGAAAGGACTACAGATGCTGTCAGGATCTGACCTTCGTGCACTCGAAGGAGAATTTTTGGAGTTACAAAGGTCCAAATGGCATGCTCTTAACATCTTTGGAAAGCTAACATCTAGGGCTTTTCATAAATATATAATAGTCTATACTTTTCTCTGGAAATAAAGGTCCGAAACTATCGTTCAACACCAGCTACTAGCCTCTTTCCTGTTGCTGGACGCCCAAAAGGGAGCAGCTGGCATCCAACGCCCACAAGGGAGTCCCAAGGTGGCGTCCAACACCCCAAAGGGAGTACTAGCTCGTGGCTCACCCCAAGCTCAGCCCAAACACTCATCTAGTGGGCCCCAGAAGTGGATTTTTGCAATACAAGACTCGTTTATCATATTTCTGTAATCCTTAGTTATTAGACTAGTATAAGTAGAACAAAGATAACCATTGTTAAGGAGTTTTTGATCTTTTACTTTCAAACTTTTCATTGTACAAGTGTGAGTCACGAACCTCCTAGGTTAAGGTTAGGAGCTCTGCTGATTCTCAAGAATTAATAATATCACTATTCTATTTCAATCTATGTTGATTCCATTCTAAGATGTATCTTCGTTCTTCATCCTAATGAATTGGGAGTGTAACTTGACCGTCATCTTTATTCTACACGGGTTCTTGTGAGTCCTTGAAGGGATAGTATTGAACCACAAGCTTGATTTTACATTTCTTAGACGGCTAATCGATGACTTCATTGGGGACTTCTCGTGACATCAGTTTAGCCAAGGTACGGGACGATTATGGCCTTCGTGGTAGAGGCTAGAATCAAGAGGCAGCATTCTCTGATCCAGATGATCCGACCTTGTCTATGGTGTTTTGAGTAGGATCACCAAGGGAATGGAGTGCAGGAGCTTCACCCCCATTCAGATTGGATGACCACAGACCTAGCATTTGATCTGAAGCCGGGGAGATTAATAACCACTGACCTGGCGTTAGTCATTTACAGCCTGCCATAGAATAAATCATTAGAAGTTGAAGTAGACAGTGCGAAAAGTTGATCCATAAGGAGGAAGCATCTCCGAAGTCTCAACCGTTATCTTATCACTGATTTCACACCTATCTAGTAACACTTTATTTATTTTGTTTTTATGCGTTTCACATAACAACTATATTTCCTATCTGCCTGACTAAGATCTACAAGGTAGCCATTGCTTGTTCAATCCGACAATCTCCGTGGGATCGACCCTCACTCACATGAGGTATTACTTGGACGACCCGGTGAATTTGCTAGTTTATCTGTGCGAATATTACGGAGCCAATTTCGTGCACCATGTGTGCACACCAGAGTGTGCAAACGCTCTCAACAGTAGGCATATTCCTATGTGTGCGTGCGCACCAGACTGTGCGTATGCACGTTTTCAAAATTTTACAGGGTGTGCATGCGCACAAAGGTGTACATACGGACAAATGAAAACATGGACCCTGTTCAGAGCAATTGCACAGCAGTGTACGTGGGCACACATACCAAAAATCACAAATTCTGCAACATCATAGAAGTTCAGATTTTTGCCACCAACTTCCAACGTTCACATCTTTTTTTACATAATTCCGATTCCAACGAAATTTATACCTTTTTAAAGTTCTTTGAATTATCTTTAATTTGATACCAAATTCAATCAATTTCAAAAACTATGGCTCAAGATATGATCCGCTAAAGTTCACCAAAAACTGGTTTTTACTTAAAGTTCACTAGGTTCTTAAACCTTCAAAATTCACAACCAAACCAATTCAAAGCCTATTCCATTTCACCATAAAACACTACCAAATGCTACACTTTACCTTTCCATCACAATTCAACCAATTCAACACCTATATCAATCAATTCCTCATCCATAAACTCAATAATTTCACAATTTGTAGATCAATATTCCAATATTAACAACTTGAACACAAACTCACTACTCATAAGCATCATTTATCATACCACATCGAAATTCTCATCACAAGTTATCCAAAACCATCACAAGCAATAACATCATCATACATTATCAATTTAACAACAATCAATTTCAATCCTATCCTATGGTACACTAGTCTAAGTGTCTAGAAATATTATATATTACATAGAGAAAATCGAAACCATACCTTGGCCGATTCCCAATATGTGCTATATACCAAATTTGTGTCCAAACCAAGCCTCCAATCACCAACAATTAATCCAAAGCTCCAATAATTCACATTTCAAGCTAGACGTACATAATTTATCATAAATCAACACCTAGGGTTCATCAAATTTACAAATTCACAAGGTAAAAAGTTTCTTTACCTTCTCCGATGGTGTTTGAGGAACAAACCACTAATAACCCAACCTTAGAGACCACCTAATCAATCACAACACAAAAATTCACTCAAAATCAACACTTACATTTTTGAATTTCTTAGGGCTATAGAAAGCAGAGAAAATTTTGAAATATTACCAACACAAGTTAGATTAAATTAACGGGCTCAGCGATAGCTTCGCATAGCCACAAACGAGATGCGAATCAGTGCTTCATAGCTCAAGTTATGGCCACCGGAAGTTGGTGGTGAATAGTAGCACTCTCTTCTCCTCCCTTCTCACTTGCGGTTGTGTGTGTGTTGTTTTGTGTAGTGAATGAGCTGAATGGGTTCATTTTTAAGTGTATTTATATATTGGGCTTGGGCCCAATTTATGCCTAGTCCAACCCGTTAGCGGTTTTAGCCCATTTGGCCCAACTTTTTGGCCAAACCTTTAAAATTACTGTCCGGTTTTCAATTCTAATTATTTTCTTAATCTTTTCTATTGTTTTTATGATTCTTGTACAGTACCGAACATATTTAAGCCGGTACTGTTGATTAATTTACCGGTTCGCGTTTTTACGCGATTTTTTGTAGAAAATTTCATTTTCCAACTCAGAAAAATCTACGGAGTCCAAAAATCACATTTAAATTTTCTAATTAACATTCTAAATTTTCAGATCCTATTTTGGGAAATTAATTTAATTAATTAAGTGGTTAATTAGTTGCGGTTCTTAGATTCTCCCTACCAAATAAAAAATTGTCTCCAAAATTTAGTGATTACCTGAGAATAGCTCAGGGATAATCATTCCGCATCTCAGACTCCAATTCCCAAGTATGCTCTTCCACTCCCGCTCTTCTCCAAGCCACTTTAACCAACAAACTTCCTTTCCACACAACTTCTTCACACTAGTGTCGTCAATCTGCACTGGTGTTACTTGAAAAGTTAGGTTTTCCTTCAGTTCAACCGACTTAGGCTCTAACACATGCGTCGCATCCGATGTGTACTTACGGAGCTGTGACATGTGGAATACATCATGTAAGTTAGACAAACGCGGTGGCAAAGCTATTTGATATGCCTTCGGCCTGATTCGTCTCAAAATCTCAAACGGCCCTATATACCTTTGATTCAACTTCTTTGTCTTAATCTCCCTTCCAATCCAAGTTGTAGGAGTAACCTTCAGAAATACATGCTCACCTACTTCAAATTCCAATGGTTTCCTTCTCTGATCTGTATAGCTCTTTTGTCGGCTCTGTGAAGTCAAAATCCAAGCTTGAATCTTTTTAATATTCTCAGTAGTCTCTGCTACCAAATCTGGCCCTAGCACTTCTATCCATACAAACCTCATACGGAGCCATCCCAATGCTCGCATGAAAGTTGTTGTTGTACGCAAACTCCACCAATGGCATGTAATGGTCCCAACTCCCCGGTTGATCCAAGACACACGCCCTTAGCATGTCCTCCAACGTCTAAATAGTCCGTTTTGACTGTCCATTCGTTTGCGGATGATATGCTGTGCTGAGACATAGTCTCGTACCGAATGCTCTTTAGAAAGCTCCCCAAAACCTTGATGTGAATCGGGGATCACGGTCTAACACTATGCTCGATGGTACCCCATGCAATCTTACAATCTCTTTGATGTACAATTTTGCAAGTACCTCCAAAGAGTAATTCACTCGGATAGGCAGAAAATGAGTAGATTTGCTTAAATGATCCACGATCACCCAAACCACATCAAATTCTGACCTAGTCCTCGATAAACCAGTCACAAAATCCATTGTAATTCCTTCCCACTTCCACTGAGAAATCTCAAGTGGCTGTAATATCCCCGATGGTCTCTAGTATTCTATCTTCACCTTCTGACACGTCAGACACTTAGATATATGTGTAGCTACATCACCCTTCATCCCAGGCCATCAAAACATCTGCTTTAGGTCATAGTACATCATCATACTTCCTGGAAGAATAGAAAACCCGTTGTTGTAAGCTTCTGACATCAACTCTTGTCTTAAATTTTTAACATCTGACACACAAATTCTCCGCTTATACCTCTACAACCCTTCATCATCTTTAGTAAACTCTCCATGCCTCTTCTTACCAATCGGTTGAAACATATTCTGAAGTTCCTGTTCATCTTGCTAAGCCTTCTAACTTTCTAACTTAAGAGTACTTGAAATGCACAATTGGTTCAAACAGGTTTGTCCGTCAACTTTATCAATATCCAGCTTGAGTTCTGCAAATTTATCTACTGACTCCTCTTCCTTGATCCTCATCCATGCAACTGTCAAAGTTATTCTACTCAAAGTGTCTGCTACCATATTAGCCTTCCCAAGGTGATAACTCAGTTCAAAATCATAATCCTTAAGTAGCTCCATCCACCTCCTCTGACGCATATTGAGCTTTTTCTGATCAAAGATATACTTAAGACTCTTGTGATCAGAAAAGACTCTAAAACTCACTCCGTACAAGTAATGCCTTCAGATCTTCAATGCAAATACAATCGCCGCCAATTCTAAGTCATGAGTTGGGTAATTCACCTCATTGTGGTCTAAGATGACGCGATGCGTAAGCCACTACGTTCTTGTTGCATTAACACGCAACCTAAACCCTTCAAAGAAGCGTCACAGTATATTGCAAACGGCTCGTGCGGTTCCGGAAAAATAAAAATAGGTGCTGACGTTAATTTCTCTTTCAAAGTTTGAAAACTTTTCTCACACTTGGACATCCACACAAATGGTGTCTCTTTCCTTGTTAACTTAGTCATTGGTAGTGTGATTTGAGAGAACCCGTGAATAAACCTTCTGTAATATCCAGATAAACCCAAAAAGCTCCTAACCTCTGTTACCGTTGTCGGTCTTTCCCATTCCATCACTGCCTCTACTTTTGAAGGATCTATGGCTATTCCACCTTTACTCACCACGTGACCTAAGAACTTCACTTCTTCCTTCCAGAACTCACATTTGGACAACTTAGCATATAATTTCCACTACTTCAGGATTTGCAACACAATTCTCAAGTGCTCTTCATGCTCCTTCACCGTTTTAGGGTAAACCAGGATGTCATCTATGAACACCACCACAAACTTATCAAAAAAGGGACGAAATACTATATTCATGTAATCTATGAACACATCAGGTGCATTTGTAAACCCAAAGGACATCACTGCAAACTCGTAGTGTCTATAACGCGTCTTAAACACAGTTTTTCAGAATGTCATCTTCCTTTACCCTTATCTGATGGTAACCGAATCTTAAATCAATCTTTAAAAACACTCCAGCTTCTTGCAACTGATCCATTAAGTCATCTATCCTCGGCAACAGATACTTGCTCTTCACAGTCACTTTGTTCAACTGTTGGTAATCTACAAAAAATCACATTGCCCCATCTTTTTTCTTTACCAACAAAGCTGGCATTCCCCACGGAGACACACTCGATCGGATGAATTTCTTGTTCAGAAGCTCTTCCAATTGGATCTTAAGTTCAGCCAGCTCTACAGGAGTCATTCGATACAGTGCAATTGAGATTGGTTTGGCTCCTGGTACCAAGTCAATCGCAAATTTAATCCCCCTTTGAGGAGGAAAATCGGGAATATCTCTCGGGAACACTTCTGGAAATTTCCTAACTACCGGAATCTGGTCTAACCTCTGTTCATCACCTAATGCATTCACCGCCAATAGTATATAACCCTGACACTCTTCTCCACTACAATTCACCAAAATAGAGTTCAGGTAATAACCCTCGGTTATCACTGCTCCTCCTTCTCCTTTTGGCATAAACCGAATCGATTGCTCAAAGAAATCCAACAATACCCAGTTCTTTAACAACCAATCAAACCCCAAAATCATCTCCAACCCAATCATTGGCAAACAAATTAAGTCATGAATAAATTCTCTATCCTTCAGCTTGAAAGATACTTTCCTACAACCTAACTTTGTCACAATTGTCTGATACGGAGTATGCACATGCAAATCAAATGCTAATTCTAACACTTTCAATCCTAGTTCCTCAAATTTATCAAATGAAATAAACAAATGTGAAGCTCCAGTATCATATAATGCAACCAATATTTCTAACCAAAAAATAGTTACCTCTCATCAACGAATCCGACTTTGCAGTATCTTGGGCGTTCATAGCAAACACCCGACATTGCTGGTTCTGGCCTTACGAGGGCAATACTTCACCATCTGTCTAGGCAATCCACATGCAAAACACCTGCAATGGTTACAAATTGAATCTGGAGAAGCCTTACTCTAATTACTAATGCGTGAGCATCTTTTCTATCTTTTCCTAGTGAATTTGCACTTAAATTGTTGAGTTTAATCAAGAATTAATTATATTTTAGCCACTATGAATGCTATTTTGAGTCTTGTCTAATTCTGTTTATTTTAGGTAGCATTTGGCTGGATTTGATGGAAAGGAAGCATGCAAAAGTGGAAGAAATCACAAAGCTGTCAAGCCCAAGCTAACATCACGGAGCTTCGCAACGATATACAATTTGACATAGTTGATCTGGCGTTTAAGGGCGCGCATGTGCACATCACGCGCACGCGTGACATGCGCGATGTACTACAAACTCATTATTCGCCCCCAGCGATTCTTGAGCTGCTTTTGACCTAGTTTTTAGCCCAGAAAGCACAGATCAGAGGTTGCAAAGTGAAGGAATCAAGTGGTCCCCATCCATCAATTGAAGACTTATTAATTGCCATAATTAATTTTGATTTAAATTTAAATACTATTTTAAGGTAAGAAAAGATATTATTTAGTTTTAAAAATTAGGATTTTAATTTATTTGGATTAGATATAAAAGACAACATTAATTAGTTAACTATTCATTCCATCTCAGGCAATTTACTTGAATCCTTATTTTTCACTCTTTTCCATGAGCAACTAAACCTCCACTGTTAAGGTTAGGAATTCTCTCTATTGTATGGATTGATAATATTATTTTTCTATTTTAATTCATGTTTTGATTTATATTTCAATAATTGTTTTCGTTCTTTATTTTATGAATTTGGGTGGAACGGAAGTATGACCCATGTTCTAATTGAGTTCTTATATAACTTGGAAAATATCTTTAATTGAACAACAGCTTAAAAACATATTATCCTGAATTTCTAATTATTTGTATTTAATAGGATACGTGACATATAATCCCCTTATTTTTGGATAATTAGGATTCTTGTAGCATATAAACTGAAATTTGATCATCACCCTCTAATTGGAATTAATTGACCAAGGAATTGGCAGTTTTAGAGGAGACTAGGAAGGTCTAAGGAATTAGGGTCTAGTCACAAATAGTTTACCATGAATTAAATCTTGCATGATTACAATAGTTAATAAGAAAAGTCAATCAGGAAAATAGATAACTCTGAAGCCTTAACTGTTTTCTCCCATATTTTATTTTCATCTTAGTTACTTTTTAAACCTTTTGAACATCTCAAAACCATTTTCTGCTTGCCTAACTAAGTAAATCATTTAACCATTGTTTCTTAGTCCATCAATCCTTGTGGGATCGACCCTCACTCACCTGAGGTATTACTTGGTACGACCCGGTGCACTTGCCAGTTAGTTTGTGGGTTATAAATTGTGCACTAAGTTTTTGGCGCCGTTGCCGGGGATTGATAGTGATTAACAACCATTAGTTGTTTGAATTCTTAGATTAGGCATTTTAGTTTTAATTTTATTAAAATCTATTTTTAATATTTTCAAAAAAATTTTATAACACTAATATTCTTCTTAATTTCTGAAATTATGTTTGGTGTTTCCTAGTTCAGGTTACCTCACTGGAAATTCTCTGCACTCTAACGTAGAGAGTTCCATCTTTTCTTCTTTTCTGTTTGTTTATGCGCAGTAACAGAGACAAAGAACATCTCTTTGACTTTGATCCTAAACCTGAAAGGACTTTCAGGCGACGTTTAGAACAGGCAAGACTCTACAAGGCTACAGAATCCACTATGGACCCTAACAATGCTGATAATGCCAATGTGGCAAATTTGAATGGGAATGAGCAACAAAGGAGAGTGCTTGGCTCTTACTCTGCTCCTACTGTAGATCTGTATGGAAAAAGTATTGTGGTGTCTCCTATAGCTGCGAACAACTTTGAATTGAAGCCACAATTGGTCACCCTGGTGCAACAAAACTGCCAGTATCATGGTCTTCCCCACGAAGACCCAAATAAATTTATTTCTAGTTTTCTACAGATTTGTGATACTGTGAAGGCAAATGGAGTGAACCCAGAGGTGTACAATCTTATGCTCTTCCCGTTTGCTCTGAGGGATAGAGCAAAGCTATGGCTAGATTCCTAACCCAAGGAGAGTTTGGATACTTGGAACAAGGTTGTTACTGAGTTTCTCACTAAATTTTTCCCACCAAAGAAGCTGACTAAGCTTAGGGTGGAGGTTCAGACCTTCAAGCAGAAGGATGGTAAAACTCTTTATGAAGCTTAGGAGAGATACAAGCTACTGACTAGGCAATGCCCTCTAGACATGTTCTCCAAATGGACCCAACTAGATATCTTTTATGAAGGATTGGATGAAATTTCTAAGATGTGCTTAGATAATTCTGCAGGTGGTTCATTGTACAAGAAGAAGACACCAGAGGAGACTATTGAGCTAATTGAATTGGTTCATTACCTGTGGGTGTTGTTGAAGATTTACTTGTTAAAGTATGACCATTTATTTTTCCTGTTGATTTTGTTATATTATACATGGAAAAGGAGGTAAAATCCTCTATTATACTTGGTAGACTCTTTTTAGCTATAGGTAGAGCTTTGACTGATGTGCAAAAGGGTGAATTAACCTTGAGGGTCATTGAAGAACAGGCGGTCCTAAATGTTTTTGAGGCTCTCAAACACCTTAATGATTTTGAAGGGTGCATGAAAATATATATTATTGAACCACTTGTTCAAGAGGTACTGAAAGCTAAGGTGCTTGATGAAATTCTGAATCCTGTTTCTGAGTATGAATTAGTTGAAGTTGATGATTCATCCCCCCAGAAGGCTATGGTTTACACGCCTAAAGTAGAGGAAGCCCCCAAGTTTGAGCTCAAACCTTTACCTCCTTCTCTAAAATATGTGTTCTTGGGTGAAAATGATTCATATCTGGTGATTATTAACTCTTCCCTAAAGCCTAAAGAGGAAGCGGTGCTTGTTTCAGTGCTCAAGAGCCATAAAACAGCTCTTGGGTGGACCATTAGTTTCTTGAAGGAGATTAGTCCAACCAAGTGTATGCACAATATCCTTCTTGAAGATGATGTTAAACTAGTTGTGCAATTACGAAGGAGACTCAATCCAACCATGAAAGAGGTGGTCCAAAAAAAGGTAATGAAATTATGGGAAGCAGGTATTATTTACCCTATTTCTGACAGTTCTTGGGTAAGTCCTGTGCAGGTCGTTCCCAAGAAAGAAGGGATGACAGTGATCCAGAATGAAAAGAATGAGCTTATTCCTACAAGAACAATCACAGGATGGAGAATGTGTATAGACTACAGGAGGCTCAACACTACTACAAGGAAGGATCGTTTCCCCTGCCTTTCATTGATCAAATGCTTGAGAGGTTAGCTGGTCATATTTTTTATTATTTTTTTAGATGGATATTCTGGATATAATCAAATTGCAGTGGACCCTCAAGATCAAGAGAAGACAGCATTCACATGCCCCTTTGGAGTATTTGCCTACAGGAGAATGCCATTTGGACTTTGTAATGCTCCAGCAACTTTTCAGAGGTGTATGCTTTCAATTTTTTCTGACATGGTTGAAAAGTTTATTGAGGTATTTATGGATGACTTTTCTGTTTTTGGTAATTCTTTTGAATCCTGCCTTAAGCATTTATCTCTTGTCTTGAAACGATGTCAAGAATCAAACCTTGTTTTGAATTAGGAAAAATGCCATTTTATGGTCACAGAAGGTATTGTTCTTGGACACCGGATTTCAAGTAAGGGGATTGAGGTTGACAGAGCAAAGGTGGAGGTAATTGAAAAATTACCACCACCAGCAAATGTTAAGGCAGTCAGCAGTTTCTTGGGTCATGCAGGATTTTATAGGAGATTTATAAAGGACTTTTCTAAAATTACTAAACCATTGAGCAACCTATTGGTTGTTGATGTTCCTTTTGTCTTTGATTCTGATTGTCTGCATGCTTTTGAAACTCTGAAAGCAAATAACACAAAACAATCAAAAAAGGGTTGAAAGACCTGATCCCAAGATCAAAGATGATCCAAAGATGAAAATACAATAGTAAAAGGTCCTATTTATAATGAACTAGTGACATAGGGTTTACAGAAATAAGTAAATGATGCAGAAATCCACTTCTGGGGCCCACTTGGTGTGTGCTTGGGCTGAGCATTAAAGCTTTCACGTGCATAGACTTTTCTTGGAGTTAAACGCTAGCTCTGGTGCCAGTTTGGGCATTTAACTCCAGCTTTTATGCCAGTTTGGGCGTTTTACGCCAGACTTTTTATGCTGACTTGGAACGCCAGTTTGGGCCATCAAATCTCGAGCAAAGTATAAACTATTATACATTGCTGGAAAGCCCAAGATGTCTAATTTTCAACGCAATTGAGAGCGCGCCAATTGAACTTCTGTAGCTCTAGAAAATCCATTTCGAGTGCAGGGAGGTCAGAATCCAACAACATCTACAGTCTTTTTTCAGTCTCTGAATCAGATTTTTGCTCAGGTCCCTCAATTTCAGCCAGAAAATACCTAAAATCACAAAAAACACACAAACTCATAGTAAAGTCCAGAAATGTAATTTTTGCACAAAAACTAATAATTATATACTAAAAACTAACTAAATCATACTAAAACTACCTAAAAACAATGCCAAAAAGCGTATAAATTATCCGCTCATCAGAACACCAAACTTAAATTGTTCCTTGTCCCCAAGCAACTAAAAACAAAATAGAATAAAAAAAGAGAATATACAATGTATCTCACAATATCAATGAAACTTAGTCCCAATTAGATGAGCGGGGCTAGTAGCTTTTTGCCTCTGAACAGTTTTGGCATCTCACTTTATCCTTTGAAATTCAGAATGATTGGCATCTATAGGAACTTAGAATTTAGATAGTGTTATTGATTCTCCTAGTTCATTATGTTGATTCTTGAACACAGCTACTTTATGAGTCTTGGCCGTAACCCTAAACACTTTGTTTTCCAGTATTACCACCGGATACGTAAATGCCACAGACACATAACTGGGTGAACCTTTTCAGATTGTGACTCAGGTTTGCTAAAGTCCCCAGTTAGAGATGTCCAGAGTTCTTAAGCACACTCTTTCTGTTTTGGATCATGACTTTAACCACTCAGTGTCAAGTTCTTCACTTGGACCTTCATGACATAAGCACATGGTTAGGGACAGCTTGATTTAGCCGCTTAGGCCAGGATTTTATTCCTTTGGGCCCTCTTATCCATTAATGCCTAAAGCCTTGGATCCCTTTTACCCTTGCCCTTTGATTTAAAGAGCTATTGGCTTTTTCTGCTTGCTTTTTCTTTTTCTTTCTTTTTTTTGCCATTTTTTTCTCTTTTTTTTTGCAAGCTTTGTTATTCACAACTTTTTCTTGCTTCAAGAATCAATTTCATGATTTTTCAGATTATCAATAACATTTCTCTTTGTTCATCATTCTTTCAAGAGCCAACAATTTTAACATTCATAAACTTCACTTATAAAAAATATGCACTGTTCAAGCATTCATTCAGAAAACAAAAAGTAATGCCACCACATCAACATAATTAAACCAATTTCAAGATAAAATTCAAAATTCATGTACTTCTTGTTCTTTTGTAATTAGGCATATTTTTCATTTAACAAAGGTGAAGGATTTATGGAATTATTCATAGCTTTAAGACATAGACACTAGACACTACTTATCATGTAATGAAGACACAAATATTGACAAACATAAAGCACAGAAATCGAAAAACAAAAAAATAAGAACAAGGGAATTAAAGAACGAGTCCACCTTAGTGATGGCGGCTAGTTCTCCTTCTTGAAGATCTTATAGAGTTCTTGAGCTCCTCAATGTCTCTTCCTTGCCTTTGTTGCTCTTCCCTCATGGCTATTTGATCCTCTTTAATTTCATGGAGAATAATGGAGTGCTCTTGGTGCTCCATGCTTAGTTGCTCCATATTGGAACTCAAATCTCCCAAAGAGGTGTTGAGTTGCTCCCAATAGTTGTGTGGAGGAAAATGCATCCCTTGAGGCATCTCAGGGATTTCTTGATGAGGGACTTCCTCATGCTCTTGTTGAGGTCCATGAGTGGGCTCTCTTGTTTGCTCCATCCTCTTTTTAGTGATGGGCTTGTCCTCTTCAATGAGGATGTCTTCCTCTATGACAATTTCAGCTAAACTTCATAGGTGACAGATGAGATAAGGGAAGGCTAACCATGCTAAAGTGGAGGTTTTATCAGCCACATTGTAGAGTTCTAGAGATATGACCTCATGAACTTCTACTTCCTCTCCAATCATGATGCTATAGATCATGATAGCCCAATCTACAGTCACTTCAGATCGGTTGCTAGTAGGAATGATGGAGCGTTGGATGAATTCCAACCATCCTCTAGCCACGGGTTTAAGGTCATGCCTTCTCAATTGAGCCGGCTTACCTTTGGAGTCTCTTTTTCACTGAGCTCCTTCCACACATATGTCCATGAGGACTTGGTCCAACCTTTGATCAAAGTTGACCCTTCTAGTGTAGGGGTGTGCATCTCCTTGCATCATTGGCAAGTTGAATGCCAACCTTACATTTTCCGGACTGAAATATAAGTATTTCCCCCGAACCATTGTAAGCCAATTCTTTGGGTTCGGGTTCATACTTTGATCATGGTTCTTGGTGATCCATGCATTAGCATAGAACTTTTGAACCATTAAGATTCCGACTTGTTGAATAGGGTTGGTGAGAACTTCCCAACCTCTTCTTCGAATCTCATGTCGGATCTCCAGATACTCAATCCTTTTGAGCATGAAAGGGACCTCAGGGATCACCTTCTTCTTGGCCACAACTTCATAGAAGTGGTCTTAATAGACCTTTGAGATGAATCTCTCCATCTTTCATGACTCGGAGGTGGAAGCTTTTGCCTTCCCTTTCCTCTTTCTAGAGGTTTTTCTGGCCTTAGGTGCCATAAATGGTTATGGAAAAATAAAAAGCAACGCTTTTACCACACCAAACTTAAAAGGTTTGCTCGTCCTCGAGCAAAAGAAGAAAGAAGGGACGGAGAAGAAGAAGAAAATAGAGGAGATGGAGGGTGAAGAAATGTTCGGCCAAAGAGGGGAAAAGTGTGTATCGGGTGTGAAAAGGAAGGAGTGATGAGGGGTTTATATAGGAGTGAAAGAGAAGGGTATTCATGTGTGAGGGTTGGGTTTGGGGGGGGGAAGTTTTTGAATTTTGAATGGTGGGGTAGGTGGGGTGTTTGAGGAATAGTGGATGGAAGTTATTGGTGAAGGGTATTGGGGAAGAGAAATGGAGGTGATTGGTGAGTGGTATTTGGGGAAGGGTGTTATTGGAATGTGTGTAGAAGAAAGAGAGTAAGTTGAGGTAGTGGAGATCCTGTGGGGTCCACAGATCCTGAGGTGTCAAGGATTTCTCATCCCTGCACCATTCTAGCGTGTAAACGCCCCTTTGAGTGCCAATCCTGGGGTTAACTCCAGGTTGCTGCCCATTCCTGGTGTTAAACGCCAGCTTTTCTTCCCTTTCTGGCATTTAACGCCAGCTCAGTGCCCTTTTCTGGCGTTAAACGCTAGTCTGGTAGCCTTTTCTGGCGTTAAACACCTAGAATGGTGCCAGACTGGGCGTTTAACGGCCATTCTGCTACCCTTACTGGCGTTTAAACACCAGTAAGCTCCTCCTCCATGGTGTGCTTTTTTAATGCTATTTTTGAATTTGCTTTGATTTTTGCAGTTGTTTTTGTGACTCCACATGATCATCAACCTAAAAAAAAACATAAAATAACAATGGAAAATGGAAATTTAACATAGGTAAGTAAAAATTGGGTTGCCTCACAATAAGCGCTTCTTTAATGTCAATAGCTTGACAGTGAGCTCTCATAGAGCCTCACAGATTCTCAGAGCATGGTTGTGGCCTCCCAACACCAAACTTAGAGTTTGAGTGTGGGGGCTCTGTTTGACTCTGTATTGAGAGAAGCTTTTCATGCTTCTTCTCCATGTGTACGGAAGGGGATCCTTGAACCTTAAACACAAGGTAGTCCTCATTCACTTGAAGAACCAACTCTCCTCTGCCAACATCAATCACAGCAAATGCTGTGATTAGGAAGGGTCTGCCAAGGATGATGGATTACGTAGGGCTAATCATCTATCGATTCTTGATCATGCTAGAATAAGATCCATTGATCCTTTTGCACGCTGTCACTGCGCCCATCACTCATGAGTTTGAAGCTCGTCACAGTCATTCCATCCCAGATCCTACTCAGAATACCACAGACAAGGTTTAGACTTTCTGGATCTCAAGAATGCTGCCAATTGATTCTAACTTATACCACGAAGACTCTGATCGCATGGAATGGAATCTCTATTGTCAGGAGAGGCAACTATGCATCGTGAACCAGGAGGCCAAGAGATACACACTCAAGCTCTCGCAGATAGAATGGAGATGGTTGTCAGGCACGCGTTCATAAGGGAGGATGATGATGAGTGTCATGGATCATCACATCCATCTGGTTGAAGTACGAGTGAATATCTTAGAATAAGAATAAGTTTGAATTGAATAGAAGAATAATAGTACTTTGCATTAATTCATGAGGAACAGCAGAGCTCCACACCTTAATCTATGAGGTGTAGAAACTCCACCGTTGAAAATACATAAGTGATGAAGGTCCATGCATGGCCATTCTCCCAAATAACATGAAACAATCGAAAAAGGGTTCAAAGACTTGATCCCAAGATCAAAGATGATCCAAAGATAAAAATACAATAGTAAAAGGTCCTATTTATAATGAACTAGTGACCTAGGGTTTACAGAAATAAGTAAATGATGCAGAAATCCACTTCCGGGGCCCACTTGGTGTGTGCTTGGGCTGAGCATTGAAGCTTTCACGTGCATAGGCTTTTCTTGGAGTTAAACGCCAGATCTGGTGCCAGTTTGGGCGTTTAACTCCAGCTTTTATGCCAGTTTGGGTGTTTTACGCCAGAATTTTTATGCTGACATGGAACGCCAGTTTGGACCATCAAATCGCAGATAAAGTATGAACTATTATACATTGCTGGAAAGCCCAAGATGTCTACTTTCTAGCGCAATTGAGAGCGTGCCAATTGGGCTTCTGTAGCTGCAGAAAATCAATTTCGAGTGTAGGGAGGTCAGAATCCAACAGCATCTGCAGTCCTTTTTCAGCCTCTGAATCAAATTTTTGCTCAGGTCCCTCAATTTCAGCCAGAAAATACCTGAAATCATAGAAAAAGACACAAACTCATAATAAAGTATAGAAATGTGATTTTTTCATAAAAACTAATAATTATATACTAAAAACTAACTAAATCATACTAAAAACTACCTAAAAATAATGCCAAAAAGCGTACAAATTATCCGTTCATCAGTGTTACTCCTCCAAGAGTTTGACATTGAGATAAAAGACATGAAAGGGTCAGAAAATCAAGTAGCTGACCATCTCTCTAGAATTGAGCCTGATGCAGGAGCACGACAACCCACAGCTGTAACTGAAACATTTCCTGATGAGCAATTGTTCCTCAGTCAGCAGGCTCCATGGTTTGCAGACATTGCAAATTACAAAGCTATGAATTTTTTTCCAAAGGAGTATAGTAGGCAACAAGTAAAGAAGCTATTGACTGATGCAAAGTACTACATTTGGGAGGAACCATACCTTTTTAAAAGGTGCTTAGATGGTATAATCCGGAGATGTGTCCCAGATGAGGAAAAACAGCAAATTCTTTGGCACTGTCACGGATCTGATTATGGAAGCCACTTTGGTGGTGAAAGGACAGATACAAAGGTCCTTCAGAGCAGGTTTTACTGGCCGACTCTCTTCAGAGACTCAAGAGCATTTGTGAAGCACTGTGACAAATGTGAAAATGCCATGAATCTCCCTGCCAACTGTGAAATGCCACAGCAGGGAATTCTTGAGGTTAAGTTGTTTGATGTATGGGGTATTGACTTCATGGGACCTTTCCCACCCTTATATTCAAACAACTATATTTTAGTGGCAGTTGATTATGTGTCCAAGTGAGTGGAAGCTGTGGCTCTACCTACCAATGATGCCAAGGTGGTGATGAGTTTTCTACAGAGATATATCTTTAGCCGGTTTGGTGTTCCAAGGACACTCATTAGTGATGGAGGAAGCCACTTCTATAACAGACAGCTGGACTCTCTTCTGCAGAGATATGGAGTCCGTCATAAAGTGGCAACCCCCTATCACCCTCAGACAAGTGGACATGTTAAAGTTTCCAACAGGAAACTCAAGCAGATTCTAGAGAAGACTGTCAGTGTTTCAAGAAAGGACTGATCTAGGAAGCTTGATGATGCTCTATGGGCATATCGAACAGCTTACAAGACTCCTATAGGCATGTCCCCTTATCGATTGGTCTATGGAAAAGCCTATCACTTGCCAGTTGAGCTAGAGCATAAAGCCTATTGGGCAATCAGGTATCTGAATCTTGATTCAGAAACTGCAGGAATTAAGCAAATGCTTCAGTTGAATGAGCTTGATGAATTCAGATACTCAGCCTATGAGAATGCAAAGCTCTAAAAGGAGAGAACTAAGCTATTGCATGAAAGATGTTAGCCATCAGAGTCTTTGAGCCAGGACAGATAGTGCTTCTCTATAATTCAAGGCTCAAACTCTTTCCTGGGAAGCTGAAATCCTGATGCTCAGGACCGTTTGTGGTTACTAGAGCTTCACCATTTGGTCATGTAGAAATACAGGAAGAGAATTCTGATAGGAAATTTACAGTGAATGCCATAGGTTGAAGCACTATCTTGGAGGCAAGATTGATCGCCAGAGGTCCGCTCATCTGCGGAATTAGCAGCACTGACCGTCAAGCTAGTGACGTTAAAGAAGTGCTTGTTAGGAGGCAACCCGATGATTTCATCATGCAGCTATTTTAGAACAGGAATAGAATATTTTTTTAAAAAAAGCATTCCACGCGCGTGCACCTAGTGCTTGTCCGCGTCCGTAGTAAATGCAAAATGAGTATGATTGAACAAAAAGTTATGTTGGAGTTGTGTAGGAACTATGCCTCGCGCACTAGCTCACCCATGTGTACGCGCACCAGACGCGTACGCATCCCACTGGTTCTCGGCAATCCACACGGGAGCACACATGGCGCGCACACGCACCTTGAAAAATCGACGTAAGTGGGTGCATGGCCGAAAGTTGTGCTGGCCTCACGCTAGGTTCATGCTAGAAGCACAAATTGACCCACGCGTACACGTCCCTGACGCATACGCGCCCTTTTCACCACTTGGCAATCCACGCGTAGGCACACTGGACGCATCCGCGTCCCTTTCCTTTTTCGCAACCCGCGTGAACGCACATAGTGAACGTCCGCGTCGGTTGCGCCGCCTCAATTACACAGCGCGCCGCCCTGTTTTCATTCTCTCTCCCTCTCAAATCCTAATTCTCTCTTGTTCTTTTATCCTCTTCTTCTTCTTTTATCATACTATTTTTTTCTTTTCCCTCTCTGTTTTCAGTTCTTCTTTGCTTGAGGACAAGCAAACCTTTAAGTTTGGTGTTGACACTTCGCTTATGGCTTTTCTGTTTAGCACCAAAGGGAGATGAATGTTCTTCATGGAGGAATGAGATGGCCACTAGCATAACTGATGTGGTTGAGTTCCTTTCATTCTATTTCTCTTCCGTTCTTATTGTGTTGTCTTTTGTTCTCTGTTGCTTTGATTCCCTGCATGATCTTCAGTACTAAAAAAAATTGTCTCATGTATTGCTCACTAAGCTTAAATTCAAAAGAAAAAGAAGTGATGTATTGCATGAGAGATTGAGTTTAATTTTTAGAGTAGTCTTATTTACTAAAATGTGGTGGTATTATTTGTGATTTTGAATGCATGACATGAATAGTGCGTATTTGAATTTGAATCAAAGGATGTTGATGTATAAGGACCAGGAATTTAGAGAATTATTATGACTTCTCTAAAATAAACAAAAATTTAATCCTTGAAGCAAAAGAAACAGCAAAAGAAAAAAAAAAAGAGAAACTATAAAAGCAAGGTCCAAGGCTCTGAGTATCAATGACTAGGGAGGTCAGACATGATTAAAAGCTTAAAGAGTTGTTTCCCTAGTCATATTCTTGTGGTGTCATTGTGTCAAGTAATCCTTGAGACAGAACACTTAGAGTCGAGACCAAGTGCATTTAACAAAGTATGCCAAAGGCTTTGAGCACCACTGTCTGGGAGTAACTAAAAGAAACATCAGAACTTAAAGAGAGTTCCCCAGTTAAGTGCTTGCGGTGTTTCTGTGTCAAGTAACCTTGAGACAAAACATTTAAAGTCACGGCTAGGCTCAAGGTGCAAAGCACCAAAGAAAAATAAATTAAAGAAAATTATGCTATGTTCAAGGATTAAACTGGAGTATAAAGATCAGAGAATTAATAATATGATCTGGATTCTAATTCCGAATGACACTGACGTTCCTCTGATTCAAAGGAGAGTGAGATGCCAAAACTGTTCAAAATTACAATGAATAAACCCCATTTTAAGAATAGACTTGAGCTTAATGGAACTCTCATTCTCATGCAAATTCACATTCTAAGCCTATATTAGTTTGATTGCTTGAGGACAAGCAACAATTCAAGTTTGGTGTTGTGATGCGTGAGCATCTTTTCTATCTTTTCCTAGTGAATTTGCACTTAAATTGTTGAGTTTAATCAAGAATTAATTATCTTTTAGCCACTCTGGATCCTACTTTGAGTCTTGCGCAATTCTATTCATTTTAGGTACCATTTGGCTGGATTTGATGGAAAGAAAGCATACAAAAGTGAAAGGAATCGCAAAGCTGTGAAGCCTGACCTCTTCGCATTCAATCAATCATAACTTGAGCTACAGAGATCCAAATGAGGCGGTTTCAGTTGCGTTGGAAAGCTAACATCTGGAGCTTCCCAACGATATACAATTTTTCATTTTTGACATGGCGTTTAAGGGCGCGCACGCGCACATTGGCAAAAAGTCTATCGGCGCGCACGTGCACCTGGCACGTACGCGCGACATGCGCGACGTACTGCAAACTCAGAATTTGCCCCAGTGATTTCTGGGCTGCTGTTGACCCAGTTTTCAGCCCAGAAAGCATAGATCAGAGGCTGCAAAGTGAAGGAATCAAGTGGTCCCCATCCATCAATTGAAGACTTGTTGATTGCCATAATTAATTCTGATTTAAATTTAAACACTATTTTAAGATAGGAAAAGATATTATTTAGATTTAAAAATTAAGATTTAAATTTTTTTGGATTAGATATAAAAGACAACATTAATTAGTTAACTATTCATTTCATCTCAGGCAATTTACCTGAATCCTTATTTTTCACTCTTTTTCATGAGCAACTAAACCTCTACTGTTAAGGTTAGGAGCTTTGTCTATTGTATGGATTGATACTATTATTTTTCTATTTTAATTCATGTTTTGATTTATATTTCAATAATTGTTTTCGTTCCTTATTTTATGAATTTGGGTGGAACGGAAGTATGACCCATGTTCTAATTGAGTTCTTGTATAACTTGGAAAAGCTCTTTACTTGAACAACAGCTTGAAAACATATTATCCTGAATTTCTAATTGTTTGTATTTAACGGGATACGTGACATATAATCCCCTTATTTTTGGATAATTAGGATTCTTGTGGCAGATAAACTGGAATTTGATCATCACCCTCTAATTGGAATTAATTGACCAAGGAATTGGCAGTTGATGAATTTTAGAGGAGACTAGGAAGGTCTAAGGAATTAGGGTCTAGTCACAAATAGTTTGCCATGAATTAAATCTTGCATGATTAAAATAGTTAATAAGAAAAGTCAATCAGGAAAATAGATAACTCTGAAGCCTTAACTATTTTCTCCTATATTTTATTTTCAACTTAGTTACTTGCTACCTTATGATATTTTGAAGTCACTTTTTAAACCTTTTGAACATCTCAAAACCATTTTTTTCTTGCCTAACCAAGTAAATCATTTAACCATTGTTGCTTAGTCCATCAATCCTCATGGGATCGACCCTCACTCACTTGAGGTATTACTTGGTACGACCCGGTGCACTTGCCTGTTAGTTTGTGGGTTATAAATCGTGCACCAATTACCTCTCCCTCTCGTCGGGTGGTACTGATCATAGTTGTTCCTCCTAAAGCCCCCCTTGACCTTGAGGTACATGTCCTCCTCTCTTGAAGTTCTGAGCTCTTGGTTGAAAGTACTTTTCATGCCCACGGTTGTTATTTCTCCCATGAGTATCTCTTGATGATGCCACTTTCTTCGCACACTCAATAACCCTCACCTTGTTCACAAGCTCGGAAAATATCCGAATCTCCAAAGGAGCCACAGCCGATATAATGTTGTCCCTCAAGCCCCTTGGTACTTAATGCATTTCTAGCTCTCATAGGACTCCGGGGCACCTTTACATACCCTAGAGAACCTACAAAGCTCCTCAAACAAACTAGTGTAATCGGCTACAGACAATGAGCCCTGCTTCAGTTGCATAAGCTCTAACTCCCTTGCTTCCCTTGCAGATTTAGGAAAGTATTTCTGATAGAAAGCCATTTGGAATACATCCCAAGGAATGTCAGCATTCTGAAGCTGTAATAATCAGCATTCTCCTTGCCACCAGTGCTGGGCCTCTGATGGCCGGAATTCACACCCCACAAAATTTTTGATAATGAATCCGTTCTCTTGGCAAGCGCACCAAAATCATCGTCAAGTAATAACCCACAGAGGAGTTGGATCGTATCCACAGAGATTGGTAGAATTGAGCAATGTTAATCAATTGGTGAATTAGTTAAACTAAGCAATATAGAGTATGATTGCAGAATTGTAAATGAGCAGGAAAGTAAATGGCTCAATGGTAAAGAGGCAAAATAAATTGCATAAAAGGAAATGGTGAGAATGTAAAGTGCAGAAACATAAATAACTGAATTGTAAATGGCAATGGGATTAACAAAATTGTAAACAAATCTATAAAGAATGTGGAAGATAAGAATAGGAGAATTCATTGAGATTGGGAGATATTGTTCTCTTTGGATTAAATCTAGCTCATCTCATCTTCAATCATGCAACTCATTAACCTCTTGGCAATCATGATTGATTGAGCCCCAATTCCTTGGTGGCTCAATCTCTCAAATCTTGATAATCAGCCAATTCCTTGGTCTAATTGCTCATGAAGAGAGATATGCTTGGTCCTTGATTATACCACACATCATTATAGGTCCAAGAAGAGGGTGGATTATATGTCACCATATCCAATCACCAAAACCCAGATTCTACTCAAGTGTGAGAAGGGATTTCAAGCATGGTTTCGTGTTTCCTTTTCCAAGGCTCCCATAAAACCCATTTTGCATTCAACCTCTTTCCCAAGATGATTGAACACTAGCGTTAAAACAAAATTCCTTCTAGCAAATCAAAGAGAAGATGAAGAGAAGAAGAAATTTACTATCATTAATCCATCAAGTACAATAGAGCTCCCTCTCTCAATGAGAGAGAAGTCAGCTACACATAGCTCAAGGAAAAGTACAAGAGATGGAAGAAGATGAAAAGTAAATCTAACTATGCTTTCAACAAAAGCTACTCCAACAATAACTCCACAACCAACTACAACCCCTTTTCAGTACTTTCAGGGGTTATTTATACTACTCCTACTACTAGAATTAAGAAAATACAAAAAGAAAAGAAAATTACAATTGGAGGGAAAAAGAAAACTCAATAAATGTACCCTCTAGTGGCTAGCGTGTGACTAGCGCGTCAGTGGCGTGCCACACCCAGCTCCAATTCAGGCTTGGCGCGCCACGCTCTGCTCTCAAGTGGCATGCCCATTTGTGTTGATGTCCCTAGCGTGCCACACCTTCGATCCTAAGTGGTACGCCCATGGTATTCTTAAGCCTTGGCTAGCCTGGCGTGCCACGCCTTCGATCCTAAGTGGCATGCCCAGGGTCTTCTTGAGCCTTGGCTAGCCTGGCGTGCCAAGCCTTCGAGCCCAAGTGGAACGCCAAGGTTTTTGTTGGGCCTTTGTTAGCATGGCGTGCCACGCCTTCGATCCCAAGTGGCACGTCCAAGCCTTTGTCTTCATCTTCTCCATTCTGGAAAGTTATACTAGCATGGCACGCCCAGGGTCTGGCGTGCCACACCCCTTGCATGTGTTGGTTCCTTCATTGGCGTGCCATGCCCAGGACTCAAGTGGCACGCCCATGTCTTCTTCTTGTTGATGGTTGATGCTAGCGTGTCACGCCTGGGACTCAAGTGGCACACCCAAGTGAGACTTGATAGCTGGCGTGCCACGCCTTCAACACCAAGTGGCACGCCTATATGGTTGGCCTCCCATCTCCCTCTCTGGAAAATTGTACTAGCGTGCCACGCCCATGTTCCAGCCTGCCACACCCATAGTTCCTCCTCATTTCAGGAGCTGGCGTGCCACTGATGACAAGTCATCTTATACTAGTTTTACAAGCATTTTTCATTAGTTTCATTAGGTTTTATGCACTTTCTTGCACAATAAGTAAGTTATTGGAGTGAAATTTCATGATTATTTTGAATCAATTAACCATCATTAATTTTACACAAAATCATAGGGTTTATGCTAGAATTAATTGATTTCATGAACAATGCAAAGACCTTATGAATCTAGTGAGACTTTGATTGCTTGTTTGGTTGCTTGTAGGTGAAGAAATGAAGTAATGAAGAATCAGGGGGAAGCAAACAGTAAAGCGTTACATTCAAAGAAGCAATGCCACATTCACTAGCACACTTGGAATAGAATTCACTTTGGAAGTGAACGTGGCGTTCACTATGTGAACTTTTTCGTGAAGTTCAGCCTGGGAGAGGAAGCTCGTGCCATCCATACACTAAGGAGCACTCAAATATTGAGCGTGGCGCTCAACCAAGGGAGCGCTAGGAAACGCTCAAGGAGTGAACTCAGTGCTCGAAGAGTGAGCGCCAGGAAGGAAACTCGCGCACGTGAGGAAGCACGTAGTGCTAGTGAACGGGGCGTTCACTTTCCCAACTAAACGCTCCACTAGAGCATGCACCTCCAACCCATTTTCATTCAAGGCCAAAATTGAAAAGCCCACTCCAAGTTTTGAAGATTGAAAATAGAAAGTGCATAAATAGGATGAGATTTGAGTTGAAAGAGATCACTTTACTTTTACCTTACTGATGGGTTGATGAGCGGATAATTTATACGCTTTTTGGCATTGTTTTCAGGTAGTTTTTAGTAAGTTTGAGCTACTTTTAGGGATGTTTTCATTAGTTTTTATGTTAAATTCACATTTCTGGACTTTACTATGAGTTTGTGTGTTTTTCTGTGATTTCAGGTAAATTCTGGCTGAAATTGAGGGACTTGAGCAAAACTCTGAAAAAGGCTGACAAAAGGACTGCTGATGCTGTTGGAATCTGACCTCCCTGCATTCGAAATGGATTTTCTGGAGCTACAGAACTCCAATTGGCACGCTCTTAACGGTGTTGGAAAGTAGACATCCAGGGCTTTCCAGAAATATATAATAGTCCATACTTTATTCGAAGAATGACGACGCAACTTGGCGTTGAACGCCAAGTACAAGCTGCTGTCTGGAGTTAAACGCCAGAAAAACGTCATGATCCGGAGTTGAACGCCCAAAACACGTCATAACTCGAAGTTCAACTCCAAGAGAAGCCTCAGCTCGTGGATTGATCAAGCTCAGCCCAAACATACACCAAGTGGGCCCCGGAAGTGGATTTATGCATCAATTACTTACTCATGTAAACCCTAGAAGCTAGTCTAATATATATAGGACATTTATCTATTGTATTAGACATCTTTTGACAGTTTAATCTCTTGACTATTCGGTCACTTGATCATGGAGAGGGCTGGCCATTCGGCCATGCCTGAACCTCGCGTACTCATGTATTTTCAACGGTGGAGTTTCTGCACACCATAGATTAAGGGTGTGGAGCTCTGCTGTACCTCAAGTATTAATGCAATTCTATTTTCTTTTATTCAAATCTCTCTTATTCTTATTCCAAGATATTCATTCGTACCCAAGAACATGATGAATGTAATGATGAAAGTGACGATCATTATCATTCTCACTTATGAACGCACGTGATTGACAACCACTTCCGTTCTACATGCAACCGAGCTTGAATGCGTATCTCTTAGATTCCCCAACAGAATCTTCGTGGTATAAGCTAGATAGATGGCGGCATTTATGAGGATCCGGAGAGTCTCACCTTGTCTGTGGTATTCCGAGTAGGATCCTGGGAATCCAGAAAGTCTCACCTTGTCTGTGGTATTCCGAGTAGGATTCCGGTAATGAATGACTGTGACGTGCTTCAAACTCGCAAGTGCTGGGCGTTAGTGACAGACGCAAAAGAATCAAGGGATTCTATTCCAGTAGGAGCGGGAACCAACCAGTGATTAGCCGTGCTGTGACAGAGTGCGTGAGCGTAGTTTTCACTGCGAGGATGGGATGTAACCATCAACCATGGGTGATGCCTCCAGACGATTAGCCATGCGAGTGACAGCCGCAGAGGATCATTTTCCCGAGAGGATTGAAAGTAGCCACCGCTGATGGTGAACCCCTATACACAGCTTGCCATGGAAAGGAGTAAGAAGGATTGAGTTGAAGCAGTGGGAGAGCAGGCGTCCTTGAGCCATACAATATCTCCATATGCTTATCTGAAATTCCTACCAATGAATCTGCATAAGTATTCTATCCCTTTTATTATTTATTTTCTTATTTCTATTTACGAAAACCCATGAACTAATTTAATCTGCCAAACTGAGATTTACAAGGTGACCATAGCTTGCTTCATACCAACAATCTCTGTGGGATCGACCCTTACTCACGTAAGGTTTATTACTTGGACGACCCAGTACACTTGCTGGTTAGTTGAATGGAGTTGTGTCCACTCGTGCCAAATACCTAAAGTCCACAATTTTACAGTGAATGCACATCAAAGAATAGTGATCACAATTTCGTCCACCAAGTTTTTGGTGCCGTTGCCGGGGATTGTTCGAGTATGGACAACTGACGGTTCATCTTGTTGCTCAGATTAGGTAATTTTCTTTTCAAAAATCTTTTTCAAAAATTTTTCTTTTATTTTTCATTTTTCCAAAAATATTTTCGAAAAAAAAAATAATAAAAATACAAAAAAAATCATAAAATCATAAAAACCAAAAATATTTTGTGTTTCTTGTTTGAGTCTTGAGTTAATTTTTAAGTTTGGTGTCAATTGCATGCTTTTAAAATTTTTCTTGCATTTTTCGAAAATCTCATGCATTCATAGTGTTCTTCATGATTTTCAAGTTGTTCTTGACAAGTCTTCTTGTTTGATCTTGATGATTTCTTGTTTTGTGTTGATTGTGTTTTTCATGTGCACTTTTGCATTCATATTTTCCATGCATTAAGGATTTCTAAGTTTGGTGTCTTGCATGTTTTCTTTGCATTAAAAATTTTTCAAAATTATGTTCTTGATGTTCATCATGATCTTCAAAGTGTTCTTGGTGTTCATCTTGACATTCATAGCATTCTTGCATGCATTCATTGTTTTGATCTAAAAATTTCATGCATTGAATATTTTTGTTGTTTTTCTCTTTCATAATTAAAAATTCAAAAAATCAAAAGAAATATCTTTTCCTTATTTTCCTCCAAATTTTCGAAATTTTGGGTTGACTTGGTCAAAAATTTTTAAAATTAGTTGTTTCTTACAAGTCAAGTCAAAATTTCAATTTTAAAAATCTTATCTTTTCAAAATCTTTTTCAAAAATCATATCTTTTTCATTCTTTTTATAAATTTCGAAAATTTCAAAAATCTTTTTCAAAATATTTTCAAAATCTTTTTCTTATCTTTATATCAAATTTTCGAAAATTAGCTAACAATTAATGTGATTGGTTCAAAAATTTGAAGTTTGTTACTTTCTTGTTAAGAAAGGTTCAATCTTTAAGTTCTAGAATCTTATCTTGTAGTTTCTTGTTAGTTGAGTCTTTTTAAAAATTAAATCTTTTTTAAAATATCTTTTTGTTAAAATTTTTATCTTATCTTTTTATCTTTTATCTTATTTTTTTCAAAAATTTTATCCTTTCAAAATATCTTATCTAACTTCTTATCCTCTTATCTTTTTCAAAATTTGATTTCAAATCTTTTTCAATCAACTAACTAACTTTTTGTTTGTTTCTTATCTTTTTCAAAACCACCTAACTACCTTTCCCTCTCTTATTTTCGAAAATATCTCATCTCTTTTTCAAAAATTCTTTTTGTTTTAAAATTTTAATTTTAATTATATTTTGTCTTGATTTTCGAAAATTACTAACCTCTTTTTCAAAAATTAATTTCGAAATTTCTCTTCTCTTTTCTTCTTCTATTTAATTATTTAATTACTAACACTTCTCTTCACCTCTCCTCATCCAGAAATTCGAATCCATCCTTCTTCTTTCTTATACCCCTTTCTTCTTCTACTAACATAAAGGAGTCTCTATACTGTGACATAGAGGATCCCTCTTTATTTTCTTGTTTTCTTCTCTTTCATATGAGCAGGAACAGGGAAAAAGGCACTCTTGTTGAAGTTGATCCAGAACCTGAAAGGACTCTGAAGAGAAAATTAAGAGAAGCTAAATTACAACAATCCAGAAACAACCTTTCAGAAATTTTCGAACAAGAGAAGGACATGGCAGCCGAAAATAATAATAATAATAATGCAAGGAGAATGCTTGGTGACTTCACAAAGCCAACATCCAAGTTTGATGGAAGAAGCATCTCCATTCCTGCCATTGGAGCCAATAACTTTGAGCTTAAGCCTCAACTAGTTGCATTAATGCAACAAAATTGCAAGTTTTATGGACTTCCATCTGAAGATCCTTATTAGTTTTTAACTGAGTTCTTACAGATATGTGAGACTGTAAAGACAAATGGAGTTAATCCTGAAGTCTACAGACTCATGCTTTTCCCTTTTGCTGTAAGAGACAGAGCTAGAATATGGTTGGATTCACAACCTAAGGATAGCCTGGACTCCTGGGATAAGCTGGTCACTGCCTTCTTGGACAAATTCTTTCCTCCTCAAAAGCTGAGAAAGCTGAGAGTGGATGTTCAAACCTTCAAACAAAAAGATGGTGAATCCCTCTATGAAGCTTGGGAAAGATACAAGCAGCTGACCAAAAGATGTCCATCTGACATGTTTTCAGAATGGACCATATTAGATATATTCTATTATGGTCTCTCTGAATTTTCGAAAATGTCATTGGACCATTCTGCAGGTGGATCTATTCACCTGAAGAAAACGCCTGAAGAGGCTCAAGAACTCATTGACATGGTTGCAAACAACCAATTCATGTATACCTCTGAGAGGAATTCCTTGAATAATTGGATACCTCAGAAGAAAGGAGTTCTTGAAATTGATGCTCTGAATGCCATATTGGCTCAGAACAAAATGTTGACTCAGCAGGTCAACATAATCTCTCAAAATCTGAACGGATTGCAACATGCATCCAACAATACTAGAGAGGTAGCTTCTGAAGAAGCTTATGATCCTGAGAACCCTGCCATGGCAGAGGTTAATTACATGGGTGAACCTTATGGAAACACCTATAACCCATCATGGAGAAATCATCCAAATTTCTCCTGGAAGGATCAACAAAAGCCTCAACAAGGCTTTAACAATGGTGGACGCAATAGGCTAAGTAATAGTAAGCCATATCCATCATCTTCTCAGCAACAGACAGAGAATTCTGAACAAAATACTTCTAATTTAGCCAGTATAGTCTCTGATCTGTCAAAGGCCACTTTCAGTTTCATGAATGAAACAAGATCCTCCATTAGAAATTTGGAGGCACAAGTGGGCCAGCTGAGTAAGAAAGTTATTGAAACTCCTCCCAGTATTCTCCCAAGCAATACAGAAGAGAATCCAAAAGGAGAGTGCAAGGCCATTGATTTAGTCAATGTGGCCGAATGCACAAGGGAGGAGGAGGACGAAAATCCTAGTGAGGAAGACCTCATGGGACGTCCCTCAAGCAAGAAGGAGTTTCCTATTAAGGATCCAAAGGAATCTGAGGCCCATACAGAGACCATAGAGATTCCATTAAATCTCCTTCTGCCATTCATGAGCTCTGAAGACTATTCTTCCTCTGAAGAGGATGAAGACGTGACTGGAGAGCAAGTTGCTCAATACTTAGGAGCTATCATGAAGCTGAATGCCAAGTTGTTTGGTAATGAGACTTGGGAAAGTGAACCTCCCTTGCTCATTAGTGAACTAGATACTTGGATTCAGAAAACTCTACCTCAAAAGAAACAAGATCCTGGCAAGTTCTTAATACCTTGTACCATTGGCACCATGAGCTTTGAAAAAGCTCTATGTGATCTTGGGTCAGGGATAAATCTTATGCCACTCTCTACAATGGAGAAGCTGGGGATCATTGAGGTACAACCTGCCTTGTTCTCATTGCAATTGGCAGACAAGTCAGTGAGACAAACTTATGGAATAGTAGAGGACGTGCTAGTAAAGGTTGAAGGCCTTTACATCCCTGCTGATTTCATAATCCTAGACACTAGGAAGGAAGATGATGAATGCATCATCCTAGGAAGACCTTTCCTAGCCACAGCAGGAGCTGTGATAGATGTCAACAGAGGGGAGTTAGTCCTTCAATTAAATGGGGACTACCTTGTGTTTAAGGCACATGGCCATCCCTCTGTGACAAAAGAGAGTAAGCATGAAGAGCTTCTCTCAGTTCAGAGTCAAGAAAAGCTCACACAGTCAAACTCTAAGTTTGGTGTTGTGAGGCCACAACCAAACTCTAAGTTTGGTGTTCAAACTCCATATCCAAACTCTAAGTTTGGTGTTGGGACTACACACTAACATTGACCTGATCATCTTGTGACTCCATGAGAGCCACTGTCAAGCTATTGACATTAAAGAAGCGCTTGTTGGGAGGCAACCCAATTTTAATTATCTAATTTTTATTTTATTGTTATTTTGTGTTTTATTAGGTACATGATCATGAGGAGGCACGAAAAAAATCAAAAAAATTAAAAACAGAGTCAAAAACAGAAGAAAAAAAATTTTCACCCTGGAGGTAGTGCAGACTAGCGTTCAACGCCAGTAAGATGCATCTGGCTGGCGTTCAACGCCAGAACAGAGCACCATTCTGGCGCTGAACGCCAGAAACAAGCAACATCCTGGCGCTGAACGCCAGGAATGTGCCTGGAGGGGACAAGCTGGCGTTAAACGCCAGTAACAAGCATGAAACTGGCGTTCAACGCCAGAAACATGCATTACATGGGCGTTGAACGCCCAGAACGTACACCAATGGGCGTTTGAACGCCAGAATGATGCACGAAGGCAATTTACATGCCTATATGGTGAAGGAATGGTATTTCTTTTCACCTCAGGATCTGTGGACCCCACAGGATCCCCACCTACCATATTCCCACCTTTTCTTTTAATCCATATCACACTTCCCAAAAACCTTCACCAATCACCTCAATTCCTCTTCCCAATTACCCCATTCACCATTCACATCAACCCACTCTTCCCCATAAACCCCACCTACCTTCATAAAATTCAAATTCACTTTCCCACCCATTCCCACCCCAAATTACCGAATACCCACCCTCCCTCTCCCTATAAATACCCTTCCCTTCTACTTCATTTTTCACACCACACAACCCCTTCTTCTCCCACATAGCCGAACCTACTTCTCCCCCTCTCTCCCATATTCTCTTCTTCTTCTTCTACTCTTCTTTTCTTTCTTGCTCGAGGGCGAGCAAAATTTTAAGTTTGGTGTGGTAAAAGCATAAGCTTTTTTGTTTTTCCATTACCATCAATGGCACCTAAGGCCGGAGTATCCTCTAGAAAAGGGAAAGGGAAGACAAAAACTTCCACCTCCGAGTCATGGGAGAAGGAGAGATTCATCTCCAAGAGCCATCAAGACCACTTCTATGATGTTGTGGCAAAGAAGAAGGTGATCCCCGAGGTCCCTTTCAAGCTCAAAAAGAATGAGTATCCGGAAATCCGACATGAAATCCAAAGAAGAGGTTGGGAAGTCCTAGCCAACCCCATGCAACAAGTCGGAATATTGATGGTTCAAGAGTTCTATGTCAATGCATGGATCACTAGGAACCATGATCAAAGTATGAACCCGAATCCAAAGAACTATCTCACAATGGTTCGGGGAAAATACTTAGATTTTAGTCCGGAAAATGTGAGGTTGGCGTTTCACTTGCCCATGATGCAAGAAGATGAACGCCCCTACACTAGAAGGGTCAACTTTAATCAAAGGTTGGACCAAGTCCTAATGGACATATGTGTGGAAGGAGCTCAATGGAGAATAGACTCCAAAGGCAAGCCAGTTCAACTAAGAAGACTGGATCTCAAGCCTGTGGCTAGAGGATGGTTGGAATTCATCCAAAGATCCATCATTCCTACTAGCAACCGATCTGAAGTTACTGTGGATCGGGCCATCATGATCCATAGAATCATGATTGGAGAGGAAGTAGAAGTTCATGAGGTCATCTCCAATGAACTCTACAAAATAGCCGATAAGTCCTCCACCATGGCAAGGCTAGCTTTTCCTCACCTTATATGCCATCTATGTTACTCAGCTGGAGTCATCATAGAAGGAGATACCCCCATTGAAGAAGACAAGCCCATCACCAAGAAAAGGATGGAGCAAGCAAGAGAAGCTCCTCACAGCCCTCAAGAAGTGCATGAGGAAGCTCATCATCAACAAATTCCTGAGATGCCTCAAGGAATGCACTTTCCTCCCAACAACTATTGGGAGCAACTCAATACCTCCTTAGAAGATTTGAGCCATAATGTGGAACAATTAAGGGTGGAACATCATGAGCACTCCATCATTCTCCAAGAAATAAGAGAAGATCAAAGAGCAATGAGGGAGGAGCAACAAAGGCAAGGAAGGGACATAGAAGAGCTTAAGGACATTGTTGGACCTTCAAGAAGAAGACGCCACTAGAGGTGGATTCATTCCTTGTTCTTTATTTCTTTCTGTTTTCGGTTTTTAAATGTTGTGTTTATCTATGTTTTGTGTCTTTATTTCATGATCATTAGTATGTAACCATGCCTTAAAGCTATGAATAAAATCCATTAATCCTTCACCTCTCTTAAATGAAAAATGTTTTAATTCAAAAGAACAAGAAGTACATGAATTTCGAAAATAGCTCTTGAATTTAATTTAATTATATTGATGTGGTGACAATACTTTTTGTTTTCTGAATGAATGCTTGAACAGTGCATATTTTTGATATTGTTGTTTATGAGTGTTAAAATTGTTGGCTCTTGAAAGAATGATGAACAAAGAGAAATGTTATTGAAGATCTGAAAAAAATCATGAAATTGATTCTTGAAGCAAGAAAAAGCAGTGAAAAGCAAAAGCTTGTGCGAAAAAAAAAATGGCGGAAAAAAAAAGCAAGCAGAAAAAGCCAATAGCCCTTAAAACCAAAAGGCAAGGGTAAAAAGGATCCAAGGCTTTGAGCATCAATGGATAGGAGGGCCCAAGGAAATAAAATCCAGGCCTAAGCGGCTAAATCAAGCTGTCCCTAACCATGTGCTTGTGTCATGAAGGTCCAAGTGAAAAGCTTGAGACTGAGTGGTTAAAGTCGTGATCCAAAGCAAAAGAGTGTGCTTAAGAGCTCTGGACACCACTAACTGGGGACTCTAGCAAAGCTAAGTCACAATCTAAAAAGGTTCACCCAGTTATGTGTCTGTGGCATTTGTGTATCCGGTGGTAATACTGGAAAACAAAGTGCTTAGGGCCACAGCCAAGACTCATAAGTAGCTGTGTTCAAGAATCAACATGCTTAACTAGGAAAATCAATAACACTATCTGAAATTCTGAGTTCCCAGAGACGCCAATCACTCTGAACTACAAAGGAAAAAGTGAGATGCCAAAACTGTTCAGAAGCAAAAAGCTACAAGTCCCGCTCATCTAATTAAATTAATATTCATTGATATTCTGGAATTTATAGTATATTCTCTTCTTTTATCCTATTTGATTTTCAGTTGCTTGGGGACAAGCAACAATTTAAGTTTGGTGTTGTGATGAGCGGATAATTTATACGCTTTTTGGCATTGTTTTCAGGTAGTTTTTAGTAAGTTGAGCTACTTTTAGGGATGTTTTCATTAGTTTTTATGTTAAATTCACATTTCTGGACTTTACTATGAGTTTGTGTGTTTTTCTGTGATTTCAGGTAAATTCTGGCTGAAATTGAGGGACTTGAGCAAAACTCTGAAAAAGGCTGACAAAAGGACTGCTGATGCTGTTGGAATCTGACCTCCCTGCACTCGAAATGGATTTTCTGGAGCTACAGAACTCCAATTGGCACGCTCTCAACGGCGTTAGAAAGTAGACATCCAGGGCTTTCCAGCAATATATAATAGTCCATACTTTATTCGAAGAATAACGACGCAACTTGGTGTTGAACGCCAAGTACAAGCTGCTGTCTGGAGTTAAACGCCAGAAAAACGTCCTGATCCGGAGTTGAACGCCCAAAACACGTCATAACTCGGAGTTCAACTCCAAGAGAAGACTCAGCTCGTGGATTGATCAAGCTCAGCCCAAACATACACCAAGTGGGCCCCGGAAGTGGATTTATGCATCAATTACTTACTCATGTAAACCCTAGAAGCTAGTCTAATATATATAGGACATTTATCTATTGTATTAGACATCTTTTGACAGTTTAATCTCTTGACTATTCGGTCACTTGATCATGGAGAGGGCTGGCCATTCGGCCATGCCTGAACCTCGCTTACTCATGTATTTTCAACGGTGGAGTTTCTGCACACCATAGATTAAGGGTGTGGAGCTCTGCTGTACCTCAAGTATTAATGCAATTCTATTTTCTTTTATTCAAATCTCTCTTATTCTTATTCCAAGATATTCATTCGTACCCAAGAACATGATGAATGTAATGATGAAAGTGACGATCATTATCATTCTCACTTATGAACGCACGTGATTGACAACCACTTCCGTTCTACATGCAACCGAGCTTGAATGCGTATCTCTTAGATTCCCCAACAGAATCTTCGTGGTATAAGCTAGATAGATGGCGGCATTTATGAGGATCCGGAAAGTCTCACCTTGTCTGTGGTATTCCGAGTAGGATCCTGGGAATCCGGAAAGTCTCACCTTGTCTGTGGTATTCCGAGTAGGATTCCGGTAATGAATGACTGTGACGTGCTTCAAACTCGCAAGTGCTGGGCGTTAGTGACAGACGCAAAAGAATCAAGGGATTCTATTCCAGTAGGAGCGGGAACCAACCAGTGATTAGCCGTGCTGTGACAGAGTGCGTGAGCGTAGTTTTCACTGCGAGGATGGGATGTAACCATCAACCATGGGTGATGCCTCCAGACGATTAGCCATGCGAGTGACAGCCGCAGAGGATCATTTTCCCGAGAGGATTGAAAGTAGCCACCGCTGATGGTGAACCCCTATACACAGCTTGCCATGGAAAGGAGTAAGAAGGATTGAGTTGAAGCAGTGGGAGAGCAGGCATCCTTGAGCCATACAATATCTCCATATGCTTATATGAAATTCCTACCAATGAATCTGCATAAGTATTCTATCCCTTTTATTATTTATTTTCTTATTTCTATTTACGAAAACCCATGAACTAATTTAATCTGCCTAACTGAGATTTACAAGGTGACCATAGCTTGCTTCATACCAACAATCTCTGTGGGATCGACCCTTACTCACGTAAGGTTTATTACTTGGACGACCCAGTACACTTGCTGGTTAGTTGAACGGAGTTGTGTCCACTCGTGCCAAATACCTAAAGTCCATAATTTTACAGTGAATGCACATCAAAGAATAGTGATCACAATTTCGTCCACCATGGGTGGAAATTGGATTCCACACCAAAACTCACCGGCAAGTGTACTGGATCTCATCAAGTAGTAATAACTCACAAGAGTGAGGTCAATCCCACAAGGATTGATGGATCAAGCAACTTTAGTAGGTGATTAGTTTTGTCAAGCTAACATAGGTGAATTGGGTGAATTTGATCAATAGAAAGTAAATGGCAGTGAGTTAAAAGTGCAGAAGAATTAAATTGCTGAAACTTAAAGAGCAAGAAAGTAAAAGAGCTGAAACTTAAATTGCAAGAAAAGTAAATTGTAGAAATTTAAAATGCAAGAAATATAAATTGCTGAATCTAAATTTCTGAGAACTGTTAATTGCTTGAAGAATAAAAGGGAATTGGGTGCTGGGATTCAAATAGAACTGAAAATGTAAAGTGCAGTAAATCATAGAATTAAGAGATTAAGAGAATTGCAAAGGATCTAAACAGAAGTGTAGATTAGCATAAGAACTAAAATAGAACTGAGAACTTGCTTCAGAATGAAATTCAAAGAGACAATTGAGATTAAATCTTTAACTCACAAAATCAGAAACAAGGAAATCAAAGGAAAAACTCAACGATGGAAAGATCCTAGAGAATTCTCCAATTAGAGTTCCAAAATTAAAATCAGAAAGAAAGTAAAAGGTGCAAAGGAAAGTAAAATGAAAACAGAAAACAAAGTTTGCATGCTTTCATTGGCCATGGCATTTATTGGCTTAATTAATTAACGTTTCATGTATTTCATGCATGCTTGCATTATTGGTGCGGTCATTAAATGCATGCATGCATGATAATTCATGATGCTAATGTCAAGGCTCCATGGTCATGGGCAAAAGCGTGGCCTAAAGTTCCAAAGCATGCTCAAACTTCAAAGTGTGCTCCAAAATTCCTCTTTTCTTCTTTTTAGCTTATTTTGTGCTATTTTGCTTCTTTTTTCACTTATTTCCTACAAAAATTTATAAAATCAAAAGATCAAGAAAATATACCATTTAAGCACAAAATAATACAATATTTAAGCACTAATCATCAAAATTTTGTATGAAAAAGCATAGAAAAACATGACATAATAACATGTCATCACAACACCAAACTTAAACCTTGTTTGTCCCCAAGCAAGAAAAGAATCATGGAATAAAGATTGACAATCCAAGGTAAGAATAGCAAGTTAATGTTCATGGTAGGCTAGTTTTCTATGCATGCTACAATCACAAAAGAAATATAAATGATTGATGCTTCTATCTAGCTCATTTTATGAAATCTTTTCCTTATATTTCTTCCTTGAAACAAGCTTTTCATTTTCTTATTAGCTTCTCTTTTTGAGTGCTTTGCACCATGAGTTGATAACAAAGCTACAACTCTAAATGCATTGTTTTTAAGTATTACCACTTGATACGTAAGCACCACAAGTATTTAATTAGAGGACTTCATTAAGCTCATTTATTTCTTTTCTTGACTCTCTAATAATTGATGCTCAGAGCCTTGAGCTTTGAGGGAGTGCATTTGTACTTTGAGCCTAACCTTGACTCTAAGTGTTTTGTTTTCAAGCTTTTTGCTTGATACATAAACACCGCAAGTACTTAACAATGAAATTGTCATTGGTACTCAGAGCCTTCAGCTTTCTCATTCTTTCCCCTTTTTCTTTCTTGCCTTATGGCATTTGCTTCCTTCAAGGTTTTCATGATTTCCAAAGATTTCACATGTACCAGATGAAAACTTCAATTAAATAAAATCTAATGCAATTGAGAAACAATTAATCATACTAGCCTTCCAATACTTGTATGCACATGCTAAGTTCTTCTTTAATTCCTTGTTTGTTTATGATCATGATACTTTATTGCTTTTGAGTTCACAAAACTCAAGTTGGTAGTCATAATGTCACAGCAACATATTGCAAATCAAAATTTAGGCTATGCTTATTCATACCACACATGCATACAGAGAAGATAAAGACAATCATGCAATTTAAAGAGCTAGAAACAAATGAGAGGAAAAAGAACTTTACAACCTTGTAATTCATCTCCTCTATTATTGTCATTTTCCTCCCATTCTTCTCCTTTCTATACCAAACTCAGAATGCTTGTTCATCCTCAAGCAACGATTAGAACAGTGGTGATGGGGCTAAGATGGATCATGAGTGTCTTACACAATGAATTGTTAGTAGTGCATGTGTTTCAGCAAACAAAATTAAAATCACCATGAAGGCACAGAGAAACAGAGACATTGTAATTGCTAAAATAGGAAGGATGTGCACAATACATTGCATAAGAGATAAGTGGCACACCAAAATTAGTGTGACACTTTCACTTGAAATTGATGCAAGTATCCAGTAAAGATTGGAAGCAAATTTTGTTGCATAGCAACACCAAACTTAGAATGCAATCACATGTCAATTTATTTGAACTAAAACTAAGCAAATGAAACTGTTACATGTTAAATACAATGTTTTGAAAACCGGTTCGAACCGGCCGGTCGAACCGGTCGAACCGTGAACCGGTTCGAACAAGGAAAACTGCAGAATTTGAAAACCGGCACTGAACCGGCGAACCGGCCAGTTACCAGTCGGTCGAACCGAACCGGGACCCGGCTGATTTTTTTAACCTTGCAGCAAAACGCCGCTGTTTTGTGTTGTGGGAACCTTAATTCGTCCCTTTTCCCCTTCGTAGCCTCCACTTTCGTCTCCAGCCTCCCACAGAAGACAGAACAACACCCACGCCATGACTCCACGAGGCCACGACCCACCAGTCCACCACAGTTCAACAAGGGTCAGACTTCAGAGAGAGAACGCCTGAAGCCCTCAACGCACTCACCTCCGTCGCACCTTCAGCATCGTCACGCCGTCAGCAGCGTCGCGCCGTCAGCTCCGTGGCGCCGTTTGGTCCGTCGCGCTTTCAGATACCTCGCGCAGTCAGCACCGTCCCGCCGTCAGCTCCGTCCCGCACTCAGCTCCGTCGCACCCTCAGCCACTTCGCAAGTCACCTCCGTCGAGCTCTGCCTCTGAGAAAGCAATAGAGAAGCGTTGAAGCATTGAAAAAATTAAAGCCTGAAGTCCTTCGAGCACTGAGAGAAAGCAATAGATTTCCTCATTTCCAGGTAATTTTTCATTTAGTTATGAACATGATTTTGTGATGAAAGATTGAAATCTGATACTGATTCTCTGATGAACTCTGATGAACTGAACTCTGATGAACTCTGATTAACTCTGATTCTCTAATTTCCAATTTTGTGATGAACTCTGATGAACTCTGATGAACTCTGATTCCCTTATTTCCAATTTTGTGATGAACTCTGATGAACTGAACTCTGTGAACTCACTGCCATGTGTGCAGATGGACATGGAGCAAGTCCTTGCACTTGATTTTGACATTAAAGATATCCTTTTCTTTTGTGTTTAGAGGAAATTTTGGTTAAACCCTGTTAATACTTCTGAGTTCTGACTCTTTTTAATGATTTCGAAACAAGAGAACAAGAACATATTCTAGAGACATATTGTGATAAAAATGTACTTTAGTATTTCTGGTTTTACTTAGCTTGCTTACAGATTCCTAAGATAGTTAATTGGGAGGAATATGTTACTTTTCCTAAGATAGCTTGTGCAGTAACCTTTTATTCTTTATTCTTGTAGGCTTTTGTCTAGAATTTCATACTACTTTTCCAATGGACCATTTCTAAGGTTCTGGATCAAGAAAGGATATGATCCACGTAAAGATCCTGATTCTCGCATGTATGACTTACTCCTTATTTGTAAATTTCTTAGTATATTTGTCTGTAGCTATTATTTAGGAGTTCTTTTCAGCATTAGAATCTTATCTGGGATGGGATTGTTTTTTATATAAATATTAATAGTTTATACTTTTCTCCAGGGTTTTGAAAATGCAAAATCTTCATCATGTCAATTAGTCCTTATAGGTTTTGTTATGTATATATATATATATATATATATATATATATATATATATATATATATATATATATATATATATATTGGATCTGATCTGATCTTTAATTAGTCCTCATTGGTTTTGTTATGCATCCTAAAACTGGATTTTTTTATGTACCTTGATATAATAACATTTGATTTTGGTGGCTGTCACTATCTATGATTAGTATATTGTTCTTTGTGCTATTTTCTCATTTCTTAAGGCATTTGTTTTATTTAGGCTAAAACCTAGATGGGAAGATATATGCACCTTCCGAGCATTCCCTTACAAGCTGCAGACATCTTTACAGTTATTCGAGCTTCTTGATGATTATATTCAATCAGAAATAAATAAGCCTCCATCACAGGCATCTTGCACTATAAGTTTTGTGAACCTTTATTGAATATCTCAACTCAGATATGTAAGTTAGCAAAGTACTCTACTCTGCTCTTCATTCCCCTAGTATGAGGTAGAGTTCTATGTTAACTATGGATGATATGGACTTTGACCTTTTTTTCTTCCTCCTTCCTCTTTGATTGAATGAGCAAATAGGTAGCTATTTTACTCCATAAAATTTTCTTCTATTCTAAAATTTTGTGCATATTGATGTTGTTATGTTATGTTTGATTGGTTGTTTTATTTTTTGACTTTTGAATTTGCATTTGAATGAGATTATAACATTTTGGTTTATGTAGTATTTTTAATTTGAATGATATTTTAAAGTTTACATTAAAATATAATTATATTTTCATGTGTTTATTTATATTTTATTTATTATTTTATTATAAAACGGTATTTTCGGTTCAACCACGGTCGAACCGGTTGAACCTATAAACCAGTGAACCAGTAGCTAGAGCGGTTCGATGACCGATTCGGTTTTCAAAACCTTGGTTAAATACACTCACCAAGCCAAGAATCTATCATGAATAAGGATCTCTTGGTGATGTCTTAACAAAAACAGTTAATAAAAGAAGGCATTAAAAACAAGGAAATAACTAAAACAAAGAGAATGAAAAACAAAATATCAAAACAAAAGAAAGATAATAATGCAAAGGCAATATGATTATGTAGACAAGTGGTGTTGCTGAATGAATTACATAGAAAAATAAGTGGCACACCAAACATAGAATCTTAGTATGACACTTCCATGTAGAATTGATGCAATCATCCAAAGGGATTGAGAACAAATTGTTGCAGGGCAACACCAAACTTAGAATGTAACCATATACCAATTTATTGAAATTTAAACAAAACAGACAGAGAAAATGAACTAGACAAAGAAATAAAAGTTTCAGCTATTGCCCCCTTGTCTTGGTCTCTTCTCAGCAAGCTTTCTTTTGTTAATGGCTTGATTAAGCTTGCTTGCTGGATTAGGGGTGGGATTGGTGCTCTTGTTAGTTGTCTTCATTTCTTTGGATTCAAGACTTGGTTGCTATGTGATTATTGGAGTTTTATCTTCATCCAGAGCCTCTTGAATTAGTGGTTCCATGAGCCCTTCCTTTATGCACTTCTCTGCTTCCATTGAGTGTGATTTCTCTTGATTGTCTTTCTTACTTTCTTGTTCTTCCACTTCCTCCTTTGCACTTAACATTTGACTTAATAGCACTTCATGGAGGAGGTTTGTTGTTCTTCCCATGATTTCTTCATCTCCTCTTCATATCTTTCAATCACAGATTCAAGTGTTGAGAGTTTTTGGTTTAAGGAAGTTTGTGAGGGTTATGAGTTTTCATGTGCTCTTGTCATCTCAAGTGCAGTTTCAGGTTCAAATACCTCCACCACCTCATTCTTCACTGAAAATTTGCTTGACACAGGGGCCTCTTCTTCTTGCTCTTCCACTTCCTCCTTCACACTTAACATTTGATTTAGCAGCACTTCCATGTTTTTGAGGGAGTTCTCTTGGTCATTCTAGGACCTCTATGCTTCCCTTTCATATCTTTCAAGCATGGTTTCAAGCCTTGAAAGGCTTTGGTTCATGGAAGTTTGTGTGGACTGTGAGTTTTGGAAGAGATTTTGTGTCAAGGGATAGTTAAGTGATGAAGAATTTTCAGATGAAAAACTAGGAGGTGAGGTTTGACAGCTTTCCATGAGTGAATTGAAGGTTTGCTCAAGTGATGATAGCTCTTGATAAGTGGAGTATGAATTGTTAAATGTTTTTTGGTTTTGATTCTCCCAAGCACAACTTGAAGAATGTTGAATTCATCACAGTATGAATCATCTTGTGGCACTAGGGAACAATTTTCCATGTATGTATTGACAGCACAATCAAGTGAATCACTGAAATTCCCTTCCCAGCCATGGTTTGTGTAACTGTCATAACAGTATGAGTCACTTTGTGGCTCTGGAAAATAGGTCATTTCACTTTATTGTTTATACTCCCTCATTCCTTGTTGATACTCCCATCCACCATGAGGATAATGATATGAATCATTTTGTGATGGTGGTTGGTATCCCTCATGATTCTCTTGCTCATCTTGTGGTTCTGAAGCATATCTCCATTGATTGGAGTGCTCAGAAATTATGATATCTTGGTGATATTCCTAAACCACCATTAGAGATTGGTGATGGTGGGAAATATCCCATAAAATTTGTTTGATCACAAGATGAGTTGAACTCCATTTAAATTTTGTAAAACACAACACCATTGAAAATGAAATTCATGTCTCAGATGAGATTTGCTTAGTGAGGAAAAAACACAAACACCTTGATTTCAGTTTAAAGCAGATAACAAAAACAAAGAAAATGCTTAATCTAAACTTCTCACCCACTTAATCATTGTTGATCTAAATCAATCCCCGGTAAATGCGCCAAAAACTTGATGGGTGGAAATCGGATTCTACACCAAAACTGACCGGCAAGTGTACCGGGTCGCATCAAGTATTGGGAGACTCCTTGGGCATTGAATGCCTACTTGGGGTCCTTCTTGGGCGTTTGAACGCTAGCTACCACCTTGTGGGCACTGGACACCCGGACTAGGGTAGAGGGTTGGCGTTGAATGCCAGTTTTGGGCTTCTATTCTGAAGTAAAGTATAGACTATTATATATTTTTGGAAAGCTCTAGATGTCAGCTTTCCAAATTTTGGACTTATGTAGCACCAAAAAAGCTCTTTCGAGTGCAAGGAAGTCAGATCTAGACAGCATCTACAACACTTTCTCTGCCTCTAAAACAGACTTTTGCTCCAGCTCCTCTTAGCCAGAAAATACTTGAAATATCATAAAAACACACAAACTCATAGTAGAATCGAAAGATGTGAATTTTACGCTAAAACCTATGAAAACTTAATAAAACTTAAACAAAACATACTAAAAACTATATGAAAACAATGCCAAAAAGCGTATAAAATATCCGCTCATCAGAATACCAAACTTAAACTATTGCTTGTCCCCAAGCAACTATAAATACAGTAGGATAAAAAGAAGAGTAAGATACAATAAATCTCAAAGTTTTCAATGAAGCCCAGTTTCAATTGAATGAGCGGGACTTAGTAGCTTTTTACTTCTGAATAGTTTTGGCATCTCACTATCCATTGAAACTCAAAATGATTGGCATCTTTAGGAACTTAGAATCCAGATGATATTATTGACTCTCCTAGTTAGTTCTTTTTTATTCTTGAACATAGCTTTTTAGAGTCTTAGCCGTGGCCATAAGCACTTTGTTTTCCAGTATTACCACCAGATACATAAATGCCATAGACACTTAACTGGGTGAACCCTTTTGGATTGTGATTCAGGTTTGTTAGAATCCCCAGATAGAGGTGCCCAGAGTTCTTAAGCACACTCTTTTTGCTTTGGATCACGACTTTAACTACTCAATCTCAAGCTTTTTCACTTGACACCTTCACACCACAAGCACATAGTTAGGGACAGCTTGGTTGAGCCGCTTAGGCCAGGATTTTGTTTCCTTTAGGCCCTCCTAACAATTGATGCTCAAAGCCTTAGATCCTTTTACCCTTGCCTTTTGGTTTAAAGGGTTATTGTGTTTTTCTGCTACTTTTTCTTTTATTGCAACATGCTACTTTTGCTTTTTGCTACTTTTCTTGTTTCAAGAATCAATTTTTTGGATTTTTCAGATTATCAATAATATTTTACTTTCATCATCATTCCTTCAAGAGCCAACATTCTTAATTCCAATTTCAAATATGCACTGTTCATTCATACATTCATAAAACAAAAGCAATGCCACCACGTCAAAAAAATTGACTTTTCTTATTATAAAACTCAAAATTCATGTATCTCTCAATTCTTTTCAAATTAAATTTTCTTTTAAGTAAGGTGAGAGATATGTGGAGTATTTTATAACTTTTAGACATAGATAGAAATGATCATGAAATAAGCACAAGAGAACAGACAATAAAACATAACAGAAAATAGAAAAATAAAAGCAAGGTGGTTAAAGGAACGGGACCACCTTAGTGATGGCGACTACCACTTCCTCTAGAGAACCCAATGATGCACTTAATATCTTCCTCATAACTCTTTGTTCTTCCCTCATGGCTCTTTGATCTTCTCTTATTTGATGGAGGGTGGTGGAATGATCTTGATGTTCCATCCTCAACTGATCCATGTTACTTCTTAGTTCTCCAAGAGAAGTGTGCCATTGATCCCAATAGCTTTGAAGAGGAAAATATATCCCATGAGGCATCTCAGGGATCTCATGTCGAGGCCGCTCCACATGTTCATGTTGTGGTTTATGTGCCAGCTATCTAGTGTACTCCATCCTACTTTTTGTGATGGGCTTGTTCTCCTCAATAGAAATGTCGCCTTCTATGACAATTCCAGCTGAATTACATAGGTGACAGATAAGATGAGGGAAAGCTAACCTTGCTTTGGTGGAGGGCTTGTCCACCACATTGTACAACTCTTGAGGTATCACCTTGTGTACTTTCACCTCCTCTGTGAGCATGATGCGATGGATCATGATGGCTCGTTCTACGGTCACTTCAGACCGGTTGCTAGTAGGGATGATAGAGCGTTGGGTGAATTCCAACCATCCTCTAGCTATGGGCTTGAGGTCAGGCCTCCTCAGTTGGATAGGCTTGCCTTGAGAATCCCTTTTCCACTGTGCTCTTTCCACACAGATATTTGAGAGCACTTGATTTAGCCTTTGATCATGGTTAACTCTCCTAGTGTAAGGATGTGGGTCCCGTTGTATTAGAGGCAAGTTGAACGCCAACCTCACACTTTTCGGGCTAAAATCTAAGATTCTCCCTCGGACCACGGTGCTCCAATTCATAGGATGAGGTTTCACACTAATTTCATGGTTTTTCTGAAATTTTAGGTATTTTCTGGCTGAAATTGAGGAGCTGGAGCAAAAGTCTATTTCAGAGGTAGAGAAAGCACTGCATATTCTGTCCAGATTTGACCTCCTTGCACTCGAAAGAGCTTTTCTGGAGCTACAGACATCTAAATGGTGCGTTCTCAACGGATATGGAAATCTAACATCCAAAGCTTTCCAAAAATATATAATAATTTATACTTTTCTTCAGAATTGAAGGCCCAAAATGGGCGTTCAACGCAGGCCTCCTGTCCTATTCTAGCGTCCAACGCCTAAAGGAGAAGAGACCAGCATCCAATGCCCATAAAGGATCCCCTAGCCAGCGTTCAACGCCCTACATGCCTCCTAGCCTGTGGATCTCAATCAAGCTTAGCCCAAACACTCATCAAGTGGGCTCCGAAAGTGGATTTTAGCAATAAAAGACTATTTTATCCTTCTTATGTAATCCTTAGTCATTACATTAGTATATATAGAACAAAGATCACCCTTGTTCAGGACTTTTACACCATATTTTCATTTTTCACATTGTATTTCCTATCAGTATGAGTTTCTAAACCTCCTAGGTTGAGGGAAGGAGCCCTGCTGGATTTTATGGATTAATAAAAGTATTATTGTTTCTCTTCAATCTTTGTTTGATTCAATTCTAAGATGTATCATCGTTCTTCAACCTGATGAATGGGATGACCTGTGATAATCATCTTCGTTCTTCAATCTAAGATTGTGTGCCTGACAACCACTCATGTTCTTCTTGGGTTCGTGTGAATACGTGACTGGAAAGTATTGAACCACTAGCTTGATTATACATCTCTTAGGTGGCTAATCCATGACATCATTGGGGACTTCTCAAAACATCAGTTCAGCCGAGGTATGGGGAGATTAGAGTCTCTGTGGTAGAGGCTAGAACCCAAAGGCACAGCATTCTCTGATCCAGAAGATTCGACCTTGTCTGTGGCATTTTAAGTAGGATCATGAAGGAGAATGAACTGTAGGAGCTTCACCCTCAATCAGAATGGATCCACACTAATCCTGGGGTTCAGATCTGGAGGAGCATTGGCGACCTCTGAGCCGACCTCGATCACATACAACCTGCCATAGAAGAAATCACTCACAGTTGATGAAGACAGTAAGAGCATAGTTAATCCAAAAGGATAAAGCATCTCCAAGCCTTAACCATCTTCTTATCACTAGTTACATTCAAATTTCCAAAGTATTTTATACACTATTTCACTTTTATGCATTCAAACAACAGCTTTTCTATCTGCCTGACTAAGATCTACAAGATAACCATAGCTTGCTTCAAACCACAATCCTCGTGGGATCGACCCTGACTTGCTCAGGTATTACTTGGACAACCCAGTGCACTTGCTGGTTCAATTGTACAAAGTGTGGGAATTCGTGCACCAAGTTTTCGGCACTTTTCGTTACTTTCCTCACCTCATTTGTCACATATACAATTCAGCTGGAATTATCATAAAAGAGGACAAGCCCATCACTAAGAAGAAGATGGAGCAAACTAGAGAGCATGTACATGAGCCTGTGCAACCGCCTCAATAGAAATCCTTGAGATGCCTCAAGGGATGTATTTTTCTCCCCAAAATTTTTTGGGATCAACTGAACACCTCTCTAGAAGAGTGGAGTTCAAATGTGGATCAGTTGAAGTTAGACCACCAAGAGGAGTCCACCATCCTCCATGAGACAAGAAAAGATCAAAGAACCATGAGGGAGGAGCAACAGAGGCAAAGGCGTGACATAGATGAAATCAAGCACTCTATTGGATCCTCCAAAAGGAGTAGTAGCCGCCATCACTAAGGTGGATTCATTCTCTTTACTCCCCTATTGTTTATTTTATTTTCTGTTTTCCATGTGTTTTGTTTTATTATCTATTTCTAGTGCATGATCATCTGTCTTTATGTCTTAAAGTTATGAAATATTCCATGTATCTCTCACCTTACTTAAAAGAAAACTTTTTAAAAGAATTGAGAGATACATGAACTTTGAGTTTTATAATAAGAAAAGTCAATTATTTTGATGTGGTGGCACTGCTTTTGTTTTCTGAATGTATGAATGAACAATGCATATTTGAAATTGGAATTTAAGAATGTTGGCTCTTGAAGGAATGATGATAAAAGTGAAGTATTATTAGTAATCTGAAAAAAAGAATTGATTCTTAAAGCAAGAAAAAGCAGCAAAAAGCAAGATGCAATAAAAAGAAAAACAATTGCATGCGAAAAAAATAGATAGATAAAAAGAAGAAAAATGCCAATAACTCTTTAAACCAAAAGGCAAGGGTAAAAGGATCTAAGGCTTTGAGCATCAATGGTTAGGAGGGCCTAAAAGAAACAAAGTTCTTGGCCTAAGCAGCTCAATCAAGCTGTCCCTAAATATATGCTTTTGGTGTAAAGGTGTCAAGTACAAAGCTTGAGACTGAGCAGTTAAAGTCGTGATCCAAAGAAAAAAGAGTGTGCTTAAGAACTCTAGACACCTCTATCTGGGGATTCAAGCAAAGCTGGATCACAATCCGAAAGGGTTCACCCAGTTAAAGTGTCTATGGCATTTATGTATCCGGTGGTAATACTAGAAAACAAAGTGTTTAGGGTCACGGCCAAGACTCTAAAAGCTGTGCTCAAGAATAAAAAAGAACTAAACTGAGAGATTTAATAATATCATCTAGATTCTAAGTTCCTAAAGAGGCCAACACTTCTAAATTTCAATGGTTTAGTGAGATGCCAAATCTATTCAAAAGCAAAAAGCTTCTAAGTCCCGCTCATCTAATTGAAACTAAGCTTCATTGAAAACTCTGAGATTTATTGCACCTTACTCTTCTATTTTTTATCATACTTTGTTTTTAGTTGCTTGGGGACAAGCAACTGTTTAAGATTGGTGTTGTGATGAACAGATATTTTATACGCTTTTTGCCATTGTTTTTATATAGTTTTTAGTTTGTTTTGTTTAAGTTTTATTATATTTTCATAGGTTTTAGTGCAAAATTAACATTTTTGGATTCTACTATGAGTTTTTGTGTTTTTGTGTAATTTTAGGTATTTTCTGGCTAAAATTGAGGAGCTGGAGCAAAAGTCTATTTCAGAGGCAGAAAAAGCACTACAGATGCTATACAAATCTGACCTCCTTGCACTCAAGAAAAATTTTCTGGAGCTACAGACATCCAAATGGATGTTTCTCAACGGCTTTGGAAAGCTAACATCCAAAGCTTTCAAGAAATATATAATAGTTTATACTTGACTTCATAATTGAAGGCCCAAAACTAGCGTTCAACGCCAGCGTCCTACCCTATTCTGGCGTCCAGCGCCCAACCCAAAGGAGAAGAGACCAGCGTCCAATCCCTATAAAGGACTCCCTAGCCAGCGTTCAATACCCTAGATGCTTCCTAGCACGTGAATCTCAATCAAGCTCAACCCAAACCCTCACCAAGTGGGCCCTGAAAGTGGATTTTAGCACTAAAAGATTGCTTTATCTTTCTTGTGTAATCCTTAGTCATTAGATTAGTATATATGGAACAAGGATCACCCTTGTTCAGAACTTTTACACCATATTTTCGTTTTTCACATTGTATTTCCTATCAGTATGAGTTTCTAAACCTCCTAGGTTGAGGGGAGAAGCCCTGCTGAGTTTTATGGATAATAAAAGTATTACTGTTTCTCTTCAATCTATGTTTGATTCAATTCTAAGATGTATCTTCGTTCTTCAACCTGATGATTGGGATGACCCGTGACAATCATCTTTGTTCTTCAATCTAAGACCGCGTGCTTTACAACCACCCGTGTTCTTCTTGGGTTCGTGTGAATATGTGACTGGAAAGCGTTGAACCACTAGCTTGATTATACATCTCTTAGATGGCTAATCCACGACTTCATTGGGGACTTCTCGAAACATCAGTTCTGCCAAGGTATGCAGAGATTAAAGCCTCTATGGTAGAGGCTAGAACCCAAAGGTGCAACATTCTCTGATCCGGAAGATTCAAACTTATATGTGACGTTTTAAATAAGATCATGAAAGAGAATGCACTGCATGAGCTTCACCTTCAATCAGAATGGATCCACGCTAACCCTGGGGTTCAGACCTGGAGGAGCATTGGCGACCTCTGAACCGGTGTCGATCACATACAGCTTGCCATAGAAGATATCACTCACAGTTGAAGAAGACAGTAAGACCAGAGTTAATCCAGAAGGATAAAGCATCTCCAAGCCTTAACCATCTTCTTATCATTGGTTACATTCGAATTCACAAAGTATTTTATACTCTATTTCACTTTTATGCATTCAAACAATAGCAAATTTTCTATCTGCCTGACCAAGACCTACAAGATAACCATAGCTTGCTTCAAACTACAATCCTCATGGGATCGACCCTGAATCACTCAGGTATTACTTGCATAACCCATTGCACTTGCTGGTTCAGTTGTATGAACTGTGGGAATTCGTGCACCAGAAGACAACTCTTATGCCAGGTGAGAGGCCTTTAGTGGGGACCTTCTTGTCCCTCCAGCCTTTAGGTACTTTGTTCCTAGTACCTTTGTTCATAGTGGTTATTAACGGCTACCCAACACCAAACTTAGAATTGGTGTTTGGGGGCTTAGTAAAGCTCTGCACTGGAAGAGATGGTTGAAACACTAAGTGTTGCACAGTTATCTCTCTTTTAGGTAGGGAGTTGGGTTCGGGCATCTTGAACAAGATGTAGTCTTTTCCTATTTGGAAGACCATTTCTCCCTTTGCCACATTAATCATGGCATTTGTAGTGGCTAGGAAAGGTCTTCCGAGGATGATAGATTCATCCTTATCCTCTCCAATATCCAAGACTATGAAGTTTGCAGGGATATAGTGGTCTTTAACCTTTACCAATACATCCTTTACTAAGCCACATGACCTCTTCATTGACTTGTCTGCCATCTCTAGTGAGATGTTTGCAGCTTGTACCTCAAAGATTTTTAATTTCTCCATTACAGAGAGAGACATGAGGTTTATACTTGACCCAAGGTCACACAGAGCCTTTTCAAAGGTCATGGTGCCTATGGTGCAAGGAATTAAGAAGCGTCCGGGATCTGGAAGCATCCGAGGTAGCATCTGCTGAACCAAAGAATTTAGCTCTTTGGTAAGCATTGGAGGTTCTTCCTCCAAGGGTTTTGTACCAAATAACTTGGCATTCAGCTTCAGGAGAGCTCCTAGGTACCGAGTGATGAGCGGATAATTTATACGCTTTTTGGCATTGTTTTTAGGTAGCTTTTAGCATGTTTTATTCATTTTTTATTATAATTTTATTAGTTTTTATGCAAAAATCAAATTTCTAGACTTTACTATGAGTTTGTGTGTTTTTCTATAATTTCAGGTATTTTATGGCTGAAATTTAGGGACATGAGCAAAAATCTGATTCAGAGGTTGAGAAAAGACTGCAGATGCTGTTGGATTCTGACCTCCCTGCACTCAAACGCGTTTTTCTAGAGCTACAGAAGTCCAATCGGCACGTTCTCAATTGATTTGGAAGGCTAACATCTTGGGCTTTCCAGAAATGTATAATAGTTAATACTTTGCTCGAGATTTGATGGCCCAAACTGGCGTTCAACGCCAGCTACAGACCCTTTTCTGGCATAAAACGCCGGAACTGGCACCAGAACTGGAGATAAATGCCCAAACTGGCATCCAAGCTGATGTTTAACTCGAGGAAAAGTCTATGCACCTGTAAAGCTCAATGCGCAGCCCAAGCACACACCAAGTGGGTCCCGGAAGTGGATTTCTGCACTATCTTTAGTAACTAGTTTAGTATAAATAGCACCTTTTACTATTGTATTCGCATCAGATTATGCCATTTTTCACATTTGGGGAGGTTGGCCATTTGGCTATGCCTAGACCTTTTTCTCTTATGTATTTTCCAATGGTGGAGTTTCTACACCTCATAGATTAAGGTGCGGAGCTCTGCTGTTCTTCATAAATTAATGCAAGTATTATTGTTTCTCTTTCATATCACGCTTACTTCTTCTCCAAGATATACTCTCGTACTTAATTCAGTTAAGTCAGAATGAAGGGGTGACCCGTGACAATCACCCATTATCTTCGTTACTCGCTTAGCCAAGATCCGCGTGTTTGACAACCACAAGCGGTCTACATGATGTTCAACGTAGTCATTGGATGATAGCCAAAGTATAGTCTCTAGGATCTCTGATCCACAAATTTGACTTGCCTCTCCTAACAACAGAGTATTTGAATCTGTGAGATTAAAATCTTTGTGGTATAGGCTAGAACCAATTGGCAGCATTCCCGAGATTCGGAAAGTCTAAACCTTGTCTGTGGTATTTTGAGTAGGATCTGGGACGGGATGACTGTGACAAGCTTCAAACTCACGAATGTTGGGCGCAGTGACAGTGTGAAAAAGGATAGAGAGATCCTATTCTGACACAAGTGAAAACCGACAGATGATTAGCCATGCGGTAGCTGTGCCTAGTATTTTTCATCCGGGACGAGAAATCCGAGAGTTGATTAGCCATACAGAAACTATAGCTGGACCATTTTCACTGAGAGGATGGATGGTAGCTGATGAGCGGATAATTTATACGCTTTTTGGCATTGTTTTTAGGTAGTTTTTAGTAAGTTTGAGCTACTTTTATGGATGTTTTCATTAGTTTTTATGTTAAATTCACATTTCTGGACTTTACTATGAGTTTGTGTGTTTTTCTGTGATTTCAGGTAAATTCTGGCTGAAATTGAGGGACTTGAGCAAAACTCTGAAAAAGGCTGACAAAAGGACTGCTGATGCTGTTGGAATCTGACCTCCCTACACTCGAAATGGATTTTCTGGAGCTACAGAACTCCAATTGGCGCGCTCTCAACGGCGTTGGAAAGTAGACATCCAGAGCTTTCCAGCAATATATAATAGTCCATACTTTATTCGAAGAATGACGACGTAACTTGGCGTTGAACGCCAAGTACACGCTGCTATCTGGAGTTAAACGCCAGAAAAACGTCATGATCCGGAGTTGAACGCCCAAAACACGTCATAACTCGGAGTTCAACTCCAGGAAATGCCTCAGCTCGCGGATTAATCAAGCTCAGCCCAAGCATACACCAAGTGGGCCCCGGAAGTGGATTTATGCATCAATTACTTACTCATGTAAACCCTAGGAGCTAGTCTAAGTATATATAGAACGTTTATCTATTGTATTAGATGTCTTTTGACCACGTTTCATCTTTGGTCTCAGTTTTGTTTTATTCTTCATCTTAGGAGATCATTGATCACGTTTTAGGGGGCTGGCCATTCGGCCATACCTGAATCTTTTACTTATGTATTTTCAACGGTGGAGTTTCTGCACACCATAGATTAAGGGTGTGGAGCTCTGCTGTACCTCAAGTATTAATGAAGTTCTATTTTCTTTTATTCAAATCTCTCTTATTCTTATTCCAAGATATTCATTCGTACCCAAGAACATGATGAATGTGATGATAAGTAACCCTCATTATCATTCTCACTTATGAACGCACGTGATTGACAACCACTTCCGTTCTACATGCAACCGAGCTTGAATGCGTATCTCTTAGATTCCCCAACAGAATCTTCGTGGTATAAGCTAGATAGATGGCGGAATTTATGAGGATCCGGAAAGTCTAACCTTGTCTGTGGTATTCCTAGTAGGATCCTGGGAATCCGGAAAGTCTAACCTTGTCTGTGGTATTCCGAGTAGGATTCCGGTAATGAATGACTGTGACGTGCTTCAAACTTGCAACCTGCTGGGCGTTAGTGACAGACGCAAAAGAATCAAGGGATTCTATTCCAGTAGGAGCGGGAACCAACCGGTGATTAGCCGTACTGTGACAGAGTGCGTGAGCATTAGTTTTCACTGCGAGGATGGGATGTAGCCATCAACCATGGGTGATGCCTCTAGACGATTAGCCGTGCGATTGACAACCGCATAGGATCATTTTCCCGAGAGGATTGAAAGTAGCCACAGCTGATGGTGAACCCCTATACAAAGCTTGCCATGGAAAGGAGTAAGAAGGATTAAGTAGAAGCAGTAGGAGAGCAGACGTCCTTGAGCCATACAGCATCTCCATTCGCTTATCTGAAATTCTCACCAATGAATCTGCATAAGTCTTCTATCTCGTTTATTATTTCTATTTTCTTATCTTTATTTTCGAAAACCCATAAACCATTTTAATCTGCCTGACTGAGATTTGCAAGGTGGCCATAGCTTGCTTCATACCAACAATCTCTGTGGGATCGACCCTTACTCACGTAAGGTTTATTACTTGGACGACCCAGTACACTTGCTGGTTAGTTGAACGGAGTTGTGAATTCAACCAGTGCCATAATAATGATTTCATACAAAGACAAACAACTTAAAGAGAATTGATCACAATTTCGTCCACCAAGTTTTTGGCGCCGTTGCCGGGGATTGTTCGAGTATGGACAACTGACGGTTCATCTTGTTGCTCAGATTAGGTAATTTTCTTTTCAAAAATCTTTTTCAAAATTTTTCTTTTCTTTTTCGTTTTCTCCAAAAATATTTTCGAAAATAATTAATAAAAATACAAAAAAAATTAGAAAATCATAAAAATCAAAAATATTGTGTTTCTTGTTTGAATCTTGTGTTAATTTTTAAGTTTGGTGTCAATTGCATGCTTTTAAAATTTTTCTTGCATTTTTTTCGAAAATCTCATGTATTCATAGTGTTCTTCATGATCTTCAAGTTGTTCTTGACAAGTCTTCTTGTTTGATCTTGATGAATTCTTGTTTTGTGTTGTTTGTTGTTTTTCATGTGCACTTTTGCATTCATATTTTCCATGCATTAAAGATTTCTAAGTTTGGTGTCTTGCATGTTTTCTTTGCATCAAAATTTTTTTCAAAATAATGTTCTTGATGTTCATCATGATCTTCAAAGTGTTCTTGATGTTCATCTTGACATTCATAGCATTCTTGCATGCATTCATTGTTTTGATCTAAAAATTTCATGCATTGAGTATTTTTGTTGTTTTTCTCTCTCATAATTAAAAATTTAAAAATCAAAAAAATATCTTTTCCTTATTTTTCTCCAAATTTTCGAAATTTTGGGTTGACTTGGTCAAAAATTTTTTAAAATTAGTTGTTTCTTACTAGTCAAGTCAAAATTTCAATTTTAAAAATCTTATCTTTTCAAAATCTTTTTCAAAAATCATATCTTTTTCATTTTTTCTATAATTTTCGAAAATTTCAAAAATCTTTTTCAAAATATTTTTCAAAATCTTTTTCTTATCTTTTATATCTAATTTTCGAAAATTAACTAACAAGTAATGTGATTGGTTCAAAAATTTGAAGTTTGTTACTTTCTTGTTAAGAAAGGTTCAATCTTTAAGTTCTAGAATCTTATCTTGTAGTTTCTTGTTAGTTAAGTAATTTTAAAAATTAAATCTTTTTCACAATATCTTTTTCTTAAAACTCTTTTTATCTTTTTATCTTATCTTTTTCAAAAACTTTATCTTTTTCAAAATTTGATTTCAAAATATCTTATCTAACTTCTTATCTTCTTATCTTTTTCAAAATGTGATTTCAAATCTTTTTCAATCAACTAACTAACTTTTTGTTTGTTTCTTATCTTTTTCAAAACCACCTAACTACTTTTCCCTCTCTAGTTTTCGAAAATTCTCCCTCTCTTTTTCAAAAATTCTTTTTGTTTTAAATTTTAATTTTAATTATATTTTGTCTTTGATTTTCGAAAATTACTAACCTCTTTTTCAAAAATTATTTTCGAAAATTTCTCTTCTCTTCTCTTATTCTATTTAATTAATTAATTACTAACACTTCTCTTCACCTCTCCTCATCCAAAAATCCGAATCCATCCTTTTTCTTTCTTATACCCCTATCTTCTTCTACTAACATAAGGGAATCTCTATACTGTGACATAGAGGATTCCTCTTTCTTTTCTTGTTTTCTTCTCTTTCATATGAGCAGGAACAGGGAAAAAGGCACTCTTGTTGAAGTTGATCCAGAACCTGAAAGGACTCTGAAGAGAAAATTAAGAGAAGCTAAATTACAACAATCCAGAAGCAACCTTTCAGAAATTTTCGAACAAGAGAAGGAAATGGCAGCCGAAAATAATAATAATAATAATGCAAGGAGAATGCTTGGTGACTTCACAAAGCCAACATCCAAGTTTGATGGAAGAAGCATCTCCATTCCTGCCATTGGAGCCAATAACTTTGAGCTTAAGCCTCAACTAGTTGCTTTAATGCAACAAAACTGCAAGTTTCATGGACTTCCATCTGAAGATCCTTATCAGTTTTTAATTGAGTTCTTGCAGATCTGTGAGACTGTAAAGACGAATGGAGTTGATCCTGAAGTCTACAGACTCATGCTTTTCCCTTTTGCTGTAAGAGACAGAGCTAGAATATGGTTGGATTCACAACCTAAGGATACCTTGGACTCCTGGGATAAGCTGGTCACTGCTTTCTTAGATAAATTCTTTCCTCCTCAAAAGCTGAGCAAGCTGAGAGTGGATGTTCAAACCTTCAAACAAAAAGATGGTGAATCCCTCTATGAAGCTTGGGAAAGATACAAGCAGTTGACCAAAAGGTGTCCATCTGACATGTTTTCAGAATGGACCCTGTTCATACCCTGACCGGGCTCCTCCAACTCGGCAAATTCATGAAAGGTCCGACCTCGTCCTAAGGCTCACGCCTAAAGGTCGGACCTCGGGTCAATAAAGCAAGGAAGGCCCATCAAAAGGAACGCAGCCCAAAACCTAAAGGCCGAAAAGGCCTAGAAGAGGCGGTTCCACAAAGATAGAGATAAAACTCCCAAAGATAAGATAAGATAAGAATATCTTATCCAGGGAAGATCACGGCCAACTACTATAAATACACTGGAGCACCCAGGTATGGCATTCATTCCACATTCTACACATATCTGCTTGGACCCATGCTAACTTAAGCATCGGAGTGTCATTGCAGGTACAACCACCAACCACTCCACATATCAAGCTCGGGTCCCTGAACCCCCACCTCGGGCCTTTCAAGACGACCGAGCTACACATTTCAGGTAACCCCCGAAACATTGGCGCCGTTGCCGGGGACCTGGAAGTCATCCCTCTACCATGGCGGACGACCCTCACAGCAATGACCGCGCTGCACCTGAACAAGAGGACGAAATTGACACCGGAGAACGACCGGACAGCCCTCTATCACCACACACTCCAGGAGAAAAAAAACAGAATCGCCCAAAGACATCACTCCCAAACAAAGATCCACAAAATTCCGAAAAAGAGAAGAGCTCGGAAATTCTAGAAGCAGTCCGGGCACAACAAGACCGGCTGAAACAACTCGAAGGGGACATAAAAAAGCAGAAAGAAACTGAACAAGATCTGAGGAGGGAGACTCGAAGGCGCAGAGAATTAGAAGAAAAACTGCGGAAAATAGAGGCCAACCTGAAAGACCGGACAGAACGCGGCACCACCACCGAAGGCAACCATGATCCCTTCACACAAGAGATCATGAAGGAGAAGGTACCGCGAAACTTCAAACCACCCGATATGGATCTCTACGACGGCACCACCGATCCAAGTCACCACCTCAGCAACTTCAGAAGCAGGATGTACCTAGTCGACGCCTCCGACGCGATTCGGTGCAAAGCCTTCCCCACCACTCTCACCAAGTCAGCCATGAAGTGGTTCGACAACCTGCCACCAAGATCAATCACCAGCTTCGAAGACCTAACCAAAAAATTCCTAACAAGGTTCTCTATTCAAAAGGATAAGGCAAAACATGCCCCCAGTCTACTCGGGATCAAACAAGGTAACCAAGAAACTCTCCGAGAATACATGGAGCGATTCAACAAAGCCTGCCTGGACATACAACACTTGCCCACTGAAGCAGCCATCATGGGACTGGCAAACTGCCTAAAAGAGGGACCGTTTAGCCAATCCCTATCCAAACGATACCCGACCTCCCTATACGAGGTGCAGGAGCGGGCAGAAAAATATATCAACATGGAGGAAACCTCCCAGCTAAGAGACTCTTCTAGGAAGGAATCAACCTACCCATTCCGAGATCGGGATCGGGAACAGAAGAAGAAAGAAGAACCCAACTCGGACAAACCACGGAAGTACCACAACTACACCCTCCTCCGAGTCTCCCTGGTAGACGTCTACAGAGAAGTATGTCACACCGAAAAGATCCCACCACCCCGACAACTGAAACACAAGAGAGCGGGGAGAGATCGGTCCGAATACTGTGAATATCACAAACTCTACGGTCATTCTACTAACGACTGCTACGACCTAAAAAATGTTATAGAAAAGCTGGCCAGAGAAGGAAAACTCGACAGATACATAGCAGAGAAAGGAGAAGAGACCAGGAAGAGAAGGCGAGGAGATAACGAAGATCGGGCCGAACAAACCCCACGAACCCCTGAAAGGCACGTTCACATGATAAATGGAGGTTTTGCAGGCGGAGGAACATCCAGATCCTCGCGAAAAAGACACCTCAAAGAAGTCTATCACGTCCGAGAAGACAGTTCCCTGCCCGAGTTACCTACTATCTCATTTACCCGAGAAGATGCTCAAGGGATAATACCCGGGCACGACGATCCAATGGTGATCACCATTATCCTAGCGAACGCCAACTTACATCGAACCCTGATTGACCAGGGAAGCTCGGCAGATATCTTATTCAAAACGGCCTTCGACAAGCTCGGACTTGAAGAAAAAGAACTAAAGGCCTATCCCACCGACCTATTCGGGCTAGGGGATACCCCAATCCATCCCTTAGGATACATCTCGCTACACACTACCTTTGGAAGAGGCGAGCAATCTAAAACATTAAGCATCGACTACATTATAGTCAACGTCACTTCAGCATACAATGCCCTCATTGGGCGACCAACCCTAAACAGACTGGCAGCTATAGTCTCGACCCCACACCTCTGTATGAAGTTCCCTACCGCAAAAGGAATCGCTACCCTAAAAGGCGACCAAAAACTAGCGCGGCAATGTTACAACGAAAGCCTAAGCCTAAAAGGGAAAGAGATCAACACAATAGAACTCGGGCGAGTTCAATCCCGAGAAGATCTTCGGCCACAACCAGAGGGAGAAACCGAAAAAGTCCAGATTGGGAACACACCTGAAAAAATAACAAACATAGGAACAAACCTCGAAGCGGGCCTAAAGGAGGAACTCATAACCCTCTTAAGGGAGAACTCCGACCTCTTCGCCTGGAAAGCCTCCGACATGCCAGGTATAAGCCCCGACCTGATGTGCCATAAGCTATCAGTTTACCCGGGATCCCGACCTGTCCAACAAAGACGCCGGAAGCTCGGACCCGAGCGCATGCAAGCAATAGAAGAACAAGTACAAGCACTGTTAGATGCAGGGTTCATTAGGGAAGTAAAATACCCCCTATGGCTCGCAAACGTGGTCCTGGTGAAAAAGCCCAATGGAAAATGGAGGATGTGCGTCGATTACACGGATCTCAACAAAGCCTGCCCCAAAGACCCATATCCACTACCAAACATCGACGCCTTAGTAGACGCAGCCTCAGGCTATAGATATCTCTCCTTCATGGACGCATACTCGGGATACAATCAAATCCCGATGTATGGACCCGACCAAGAAAATACCTCGTTCATAACCCCAAGGGCAAACTACTGCTACGTAGTAATGCCCTTCGGGTTGAAGAACGCAGGGGCAACCTACCAGAGGCTAATGAACAAAGTGTTCTCAGAGCACATCGGATTACAGCTGGAGGTGTATGTCGATGACATGCTGGTAAAGACACAAGAAGACAAAAACTTGCTGACCGACCTCACCAGTATCTTCGGTACCCTCAGAAAACACAACATGAGACTTAACCCGACAAAGTGCACCTTCGCCGCAGAGGCCGGAAAGTTCTTGGGCTTCATGCTGACTCAAAGGGGCATCGAAGCAAACCCAGACAAATGCCAAGCGATACTCAATATGAAGAGCCCGACGTGTGTCAAAGAAGTACAACAACTGAATGGAAGGCTAGCCGCCCTATCAAGATTCTTAGCAGGATCAGCAATAAAGTCACTACCTCTCTACTCACTCCTAAAGAAAGGGAAACCCTTCTCATGGACCCCGGAGTGCGAAAAAGCCTTTCAAGAATTCAAGGAATTCCTCGGGCAGCCACCAATCCTAACCCGACCTTTAAAAGGAGAAGAGCTCGTACTATACCTCTCGGTTGGACATCGAGCAGTCGCTTCAGCATTAATACGAGAAAATAACCAAGGACAACACCCCATATACTTTGTAAGCAAGGCACTACAAGGGGCCGAATTAAACTATCAGAAGATAGAAAAATTCGCCTACGCCCTAGTGTTCACAGCTCGGAGGCTCCGTCCCTACTTTCAGGCCCACACCATCAAAGTCCGGACAAACCAACCCATGAGACACATCCTCCAAAAAACAGACCTGGCAGGACGAATACTGCAATGGGCGGTGGAGCTGTCCGAGTTCGACCTCCACTATGAAACCCGGACTGCCATAAAATCTCAGTATCTAGCCGACTTCATCACAGAATACACTGAGACTCCTGGAACCCCACTCTCATGGAACCTGTATGTTGACGGGTCCTCAAACAAAACTGGAAGCGGAGCCGGGGTTATACTCGAAAGCGACCAAGGAACGCGGATAGAACTATCCCTAAAATTCGAGTTCCAGGCTTCGAACAACCAAGCCGAATACGAGGCCCTACTAGCAGGCCTAAAGCTAGCCGAAGAGGTCGGAGCCCAGAAAATCACGATCTTCAGCGACTCCCAGGTCGTCACATCACAAGTCAATGGAAGCTACGAGGCCAAAGACCCCACCATGAAAAAATACCTGGATCAAACACAGGCACAACTACGCCACTTTTCAGAGATACAGATTCAGCATATACCTCGGGAACAAAACGCCCGGGCAGACGCCCTCTCAAAGCTCGCCAGCACCAAGCCCGGAGGCAACAACAGAAGTCTCCTCCAGGAAACCTTACAATCCCCCTCAGTGCTAAGAGAGGAAGAAACGCTAAATATATCCAACCAACAGCAAGGATGGATGACCCCCATACTCAACTACCTGAAGTCGGGAACTCTTCCCGCCGAAAGAAAGGAAGCTAAAAGACTCACGAAAGACGCCCAGAATTATACACTAATTCACGACGTATTATACAGAAGAGGATTCTCAAATCCCCTCCTTAGGTGTGTCCCGACCTCAGAAACAAAGAACATCCTCGAAGAAGTCCACGGAGGCATGTGTGGGAACCATCTCGGAGCTCGGGCATTATCCAAAAAAGTAGTCCGAGCCGGGTTCTACTGGCCGACCTTACAGAAAGACGCAACGGAATTTGTGAAAATATGCCCCCCTGCCAAAAACACGCCAATTTCCACAAGGCACCGCCCGAAGACCTTATCAGCATCACCGCACCATGGCCCTTCGCAAAATGGGGACTTGACCTACTCGGCCCGTTCCCCCAAGGACCGGGGCAAGTCAAATACCTCATAGTAGGGGTCGACTACTTCACAAAGTGGATCGAAGCTGAACCCCTAGCCACCATTACGGCTCAGAAAAGCCGCAAATTCCTATACAAAAACATTGTCACAAGGTTCGGAGTCCCCTACTCCATCACAACAGACAATGGAACACAGTTCACGGACACAAGTTTTCAGAACTTGGTGGCCGAACTAAAAATCAAACAGCAATTCACCTCAGTCGAGCACCCACAAGCCAATGGACAAGCAGAGGCCGCAAATAAAGTCATCTTGGCCGGGTTAAAACGAAGACTCCAAGAGGCCAAAGGGGCATGGGCCGAGGAGCTCCCCCAGGTACTATGGGCATATCGGACCACCCCACACTCTACAACGGGAGAATCGCCATTCCGACTAGCTTACGGGATGGAGGCAATGATTCCTATCAAAATAGATGAAGGGTCACCCAGAGTCATCTTCTACAGCGAAGAAGGTAACCCGCAAGCACAAAAGGAAGAACTCGACCTCCTCCCCGAGGTCCGAGAAAGAGCCCGGGTCCAAGAAGAGGCCTTAAAACGGCGAACGGCCCTCAGATACAATCAGAAAGTAATAAAGCGAAGCTTCTCCATTCACGACCTGATTCTAATCCGAAATGATATCGGAACACAAAAGTCGGGAGAAGGAAAGCTAGCTGCAAATTGGAAAGGACCCTACAAGGTAACAGAAGTCTTAGGAACAGGCTATTACAAAGTATCCGACCTAGAAGGCAATGAGCTGCCCAGGGCCTGGCACGCCTGTAATCTAAGACGGTACTACAGCTAGAAAAATTTAACCCGAGGTGTACTCTTTTTCCCTACAAGGGTTTTTTAATGAGACACCCGGTCAAGTAAGGCACCCGACCTAGTCAAGGGTAAACACTCTGTAAATATTCTTTCTTTTTTAATACTAATCAAATTTTTCTATTTTCTTTTCTTCTGCCTCATGATGAAACAAATCTTGAAAAGTACCCCGCCAAGGCGCATTAATTTATGCTCGGCAAAACGCAAAAAATCATTTGCCAAGAGACCACACAAGGTCGGCAAAGATAAAGCGACGAGGTTCAAATTAATGTGAGAAGTTATAAAGCAACTCTGAAAAGGCTCAAAAAGCCAAATAAAAAGAGATTACAAAAATAACTTAAAAGGCCGACCAACGACAAGGTCGGACCCAACAAAGGGAGGTACTCGAACGCCCGAGGTCCGAGAAAAAGCCCGGATCCAAGAAAGAAGCCTTAAAGCGGCGAAAGCCAAAGATTTCGAAAACGCTTACTAAAAAGTTGCTATACAAAAACAACTAAAAAGTACAAGCGAAAAAACGAAATCGAAGGAAGAGGTAAAACAAAAGTTTCAAGCGCTAGCTAAAAGGTTGTTATCCAAAAACAACTAAAAAGCATAAAAGTGGAACAAAAAGTCAAAGCGCGAACAAAACACCGCATAATAAGCTAAAAAGTTACTGCAAGTAGCTAATAGCAAAAAGGCGTCCAAAGCGTTCACAGAAACCATCCAAAAACAAAAGATCCCACAGGCCGGGCAAAAAACCAAAAATAAAAGATTACAGAGGATCAAGGTCCTTTCCGGACTCCACATCAACAGAAGGCTGCGGAGGAAACATAGAAATCGGGACTGCATCAACGGCACCGTCATCCCGGTTTAAAACCTCCACACCAGATCCATTCCCGGCCAAAGGTGAAGTTGGGTTCGCAACCGGAACTTTGGGGTCGGACACCGGAACCTCATCCTCGTTGGGAGCAGGAACAATCTTTCCCTCCACAACAACGTTATCCGTACTGAATAAGCTCAGATCCAGGTCAGGAGCAAGAACCCGGACCTGAGCCTTCAAATTTTCAAACATAGCATCCATACCCTTAGCCACATGACCTTCTAGCTCGTAAAACTCATCCTGAGCGGATTGCAACCTCTCCTTCGTCTCCACAAGCTCGGCATATATCCGAGTATAATTCTCCGTCGCCGCCTTCGCCATCTCCTCAGATGCTTTCGCTGCCGCCACAGCCGCGGTAGCTTTAGCTTTCTCTTTCTCCAAAGAGGCCTCCAGCTCAGTAATCCTAGCAGCCTTCAGCTCACTAATCCTCTCGAACTCAGACTGAGCCTTCTCAAGTCGGGAGCTGGTCGCACCAATGGGGGATTTCTTGAACTCCCGGGCAATAGCAGCATGAAGACTGGCCATCCGGACGCAGCTCCGCGCCATATACTGAAAATGGTGCTCCATAGACACATCATCAGTAGAAATGAAAGTCTGAGGGAGAATATGCTGTTCAATCCAACCAAGAGCATCGAAATCCTTATCGTTAAAACCCGCAAGCTCTTGAGAGGTCTTCTGCTTCTTGGGAGGAGGACCCGAGGACGGAGGAGGAGAAGAAGTAGCAGGCCCAGAAGTCGGAGGATCTTGATTTATAGCTCGGAACTGGGGAGTCGGAATAGTCTTCGACCGAGTAGTAACACCCACAGTAGTCTTCTGCGGAGAAGATCGGGCAGAAGCCTCCCCAGCCTCGATATTTCGAGCAGCCACAGACTTCTTTGTCCGACGAAGGAACTTCATGGAATCCGCCTGAGAAGACATCTCTGCAGAAATAAAAGAAAAAGGATTACCACGTCAGAAACTCCACCAAAACAAGCAAAACCAAAATACTAAAAAAAGATGATGAATCTCGGAGAGGTCGGGAACTACCTAACTCGGAACGGAGAAGGCTTGGATCTCCCAACATTTTCTTCGTGTCCAAGTGAGGTGCCCGACCCCATAAACTGCTCACCACACCCACAAAGGCCTGCTCCACCTCATCTAGACTCTCAAAGGTATACTTAGCAGACACTACATTCTCCTGCCAACAAAGAGGAAAGGAAGGCTCCCCACTCTCATCTAGAAAGAAAGGTCGGACGTCTCCAGTAGCCCGGACCTTGAAATAAAAGTTCTTAAAATCATGAAAGGACTCATCATAAAGGGTACAAAACTTCCTTCCCTGGTTAGCCCTAAAAGAGACCCAAGATACCTTCCCACCACCCGACCCTGGCTTCGTCAACACAAACAAGTAGGAAAAAAGAGAAATAGAGGGAGCGACGCCCAAAAACTGACACAAAAGTTGAAACAACTTTAAAAACGCCCAAGAATTTGGATGGAGCTGCGTAGGGGCAAGGTTACAAGACCATAACACCTCGGACTCCAGGTCGGTAAAGGGAAGTCGGACACTCAGCTTAGAGAAAAAACAATCATAAGCATAAAAGAAGAGCTTCTCGGAACTATCTAAGGGCGGGAAGCACACTCTCTCCTCGGAATCCGGGGCTACTAGTTCATAATCCCTCTCAGACTCTCTATTTTCACATATGCTACAGTGCCTACGGAACCTAGCTAAATACTCAGAATCTACCACAGAAGGGACTCTTAGAGGAAGAGGGTCTACCCAACCAAGACCACATGGAATCTTGGTCGACATCGCTTGAAGAACCTTTCGAGACATAAAATTCTTACCTACAAAGAAGAATAAAACAGCAAGCAAAAATCACATAAAGTAGACAGCGAAAACCCATTCAGCAAAGCAAGAAACAAAAACCCGAACGAAGAAAATGCGGCAGCCCGGAACAAAACACCAGAAAACAAAAAGAGCCCCCCCATATACAAACAAACAAGCAATGGCGGCGCCTCTTTCGGGGCAACCCAGGCATAAAAGAAAAAGAAACAAACAAAGAGCCACACAAAAGAACAGAAGCATATGTGCACAAGAAAAAAGATGGGAGCAAACCTGGAAGAAAGAAACGAAGACGACGAGCTCCGAAGCAAGGAGAACGGAACGGCGGCGCAGAGGAAACCCCGGAAAGACACACGGAAAGATTCGGGGAAGAAGAACAAAGAGAAAGAAGAAACGGTGCTCGAAAAAGGAGATGGCGAAACTTAGAAAAACAGGAAGGGAACAGAATAAACGAAGAAAAAGGAAGGGAGCAAATAAATAATGCCTTCACAGAGCCCGAACGGAAATCGAGGAGAAACGGTAAAATGCAATAAATGCAGGAACGGCCATTTTTTGAATTTTGAAAAACTACTATGCCCGAGCTCGACCTCCCAAAAAGGACGAACTCGGGCAGGGGCACTGTTCATACCCTGACCGGGCTCCTCCAACTCGGCAAATTCATGAAAGGTCCGACCTCGTCCTAAGGCTCACGCCTAAAGGTCGGACCTCGGGTCAATAAAGCAAGGAAGGCCCATCAAAAGGAACGCAGCCCAAAACCTAAAGGCCGAAAAGGCCTAGAAGAGGCGGTTCCACAAAGATAGAGATAAAACTCCCAAAGATAAGATAAGATAAGAATATCTTATCCAGGGAAGATCACGGCCAACTACTATAAATACACTGGAGCACCCAGGTATGGCATTCATTCCACATTCTACACATATCTGCTTGGACCCATGCTAACTTAAGCATCGGAGTGTCATTGCAGGTACAACCACCAACCACTCCACATATCAAGCTCGGGTCCCTGAACCCCCACCTCGGGCCTTTCAAGACGACCGAGCTACACGTTTCAGGTAACCCCCGGAACAGACCCTATTAGATATATTCTATTATGGTCTCTCTGAATTTTCGAAAATGTCATTGGATCATTCTGCAGGTGGATCTATTCACCTGAAGAAAACGCCTGAAGAGGCTCAAGAACTCATTGACATGGTTGCAAACAACCAGTTCATGTATACCTCTGAGAGGAATTCTGTGAATAATGGGATACCTCAGAAGAAAGGAGTTCTTGAAATTGATGCTCTGAATGCCATATTGGCTCAGAACAAAATGTTGACTCAACAGGTCAACATAATCTCTCAAAATCTGAACGGATTGCAACATGCATCCAACAGTACTAGAGAGGCAGCTTCTGAAGAAGCTTATGATCCTGAGAACCCTGCCATGGCAGAGGTTAATTACATGGGTGAACCTTATGGAAACACCTATAACCCATCATGGAGAAATCACCCAAATTTCTCCTGGAAGGATCAACAAAAGCCTCAACAAGGCTTTAACAATGGTGGACGCAACAGGCTGAACAATAGTAAGCCATATCCATCATCTTCTCAGCAACAGACAGAGAACTCTGAACCAAATACTTCTAATTTAGCCAATATAGTCTCTGATCTGTCAAAGGCCACTTTCAGTTTCATGAATGAAACAAGATCCTCCATTAGAAATTTGGAAGCACAAGTGGGCCAGCTGAGTAAGAAAGTTATTGAAACTCCTCCCAGTATTCTCCCAAGTAATACAGAAGAGAATCCAAAAGGAGAGTGCAAGGCCATTGATTTAATCAAAGTGGCCGAATGCACTAGGGAGGAGGAGGACGAAAATCCTAGTGAGGAAGACCTCCTGGGGCGTCCTTCAAGCAAGAAGGAGTTTCCTATTAAGGATCCTGAGGAATCTGAGGCTCATCTAGAGACCATAGAGATTCCATTAAATCTCCTTCTGCCATTCATGAGCTCTGAAGACTATTCTTCCTCTGAAGAGGATGAAGATGTGACTGGAGAGCAAGTTGCTCAATATTTAGGAGCTATCATGAAGCTGAATGCCAAGCTGTTTGGTAATGAGACTTGGGAAAGTGAACCTCCCTTGCTCATTAGTGAACTAGATACTTGGATTCAGAAAACTCTACCTCAAAAGAAACAAGATCCTGGCAAGTTCTTAATACCTTGCACCATTGGCACCATGAGCTTTGAAAAAGCTCTATGTGATCTTGGGTCAGGGATAAATCTGATGCCACTCTCTGTAATGGAGAAGCTAGGGATCATTGAGGTACAACCTGCCTTGTTCTCATTACAATTGGCAGACAAGTCAGTGAGACAAGCTTATGGAATAGTAGAGGACGTGCTAGTAAAGGTTGAAGGCCTTTACATCCCTGCTGATTTCATAATCCTAGACACTAGGAAGGAAGATGATGAATGCATCATCCTAGGAAGACCTTTCCTAGCCACAACAGAAGCTGTGATAGATGTTAACAGAGGTGAGTTAGTCCTTCAATTGAATGGGGACTACCTTGTGTTTAAGGCACATGGCCATCCCTCTGTGACAAAGGAGAGTAAGCATAAAGAGCTTCTCTCAGTTCAGAGTCAAGAAAGAACCCACACAGTCAAACTCTAAGTTTGGTGTTGTGAGGCCACAACCAAACTCTAAGTTTGGTGTTCAAACCCCATATCCAAACTCTAAGTTTGGTGTGGACAACTATACAACATTGACCTGATCACCTTGTGGCTCCATGAGAGCCACTGTCAAGCTATTGACATTAAAGAAGCGCTTGTTGGGAGGCAACCCAATTTTATTTATCTAATTTTATTTTATTTTATTTTGTTTCTTTGTTATTTTTGTGTTTAATTAGGTACATGATCATGAGGAGTCACGAAAAAAATCAAAAAAAGTAAAAACAGAGTCAAAAACAGAAGAAAAAAATTGTTCACCCTGGAGGCAGCGCAGACTGGCGTTCAACGCCAGTAAGGTGCATCTGGCCGGCGTTCAACGCCAGAACAGAGCACCATTCTGGCGCTGAACGCCAGAAACAAGCAACAACCTGGCGTTTAACGCCAGGATGTGCACACAGAGGACAAACTGGCGCTGAACGCCAGAAACAAGCATGAAACTGGCGTTCAACGCCAGAAACATGCATTACATGGGCGTTTAACGCCCAGAACATGCACCAATGGGCGTTTGAACGCCAGAATGATGCATGGAGGCAATTTACATGCCTATATGGTGAAGGAATGGTATTTCTTTTCACCTCAGGATCTGTGGACCCCACAGGATCCTCACCTCAGGATCTGTAGACCCCACAGGATCCCCACCTACCTTTTCTTTTAATCCTAATCACACTCTCCTAATCCAAATCTCATTTCACTCTTTCCCATATCACACTTCCCAAAAACCTTCACCAATCACCTCAATTCCTCTTCCCAATTACCCCATTAACCATTCACATCAACCTCCTCTTCCCCATACACCCCACCTACCCTCATCAAATTCAAATTCAATTTCCCACCCTTTCCCACCCAAAATGGCCGAACTACCACCCTCCCTCTCCCTATAAATACCCTTCTTTTCTTCTTCATTTTCACACAACACAAACCCCATCTTCTCCCACATAGCCGAACCTCCTTCTCCCCCTCTCTACTCTATTCTCTTCTTTTTCTTCTACTTTTCTTTTCTTTCTTGCTCGAGGGCGAGCAAAATTTTAAGTTTGGTGTGGAAAAAGCCTAAGCTTTTTGTTTTTTTTCATTCACCATCAATGGCACCTAAGACCGGAGTATCCTCAAGAAAAGGGAAAGGGAAGACAAAAGCTTCCACCTCCGAGTCATAGGAGAAGGAGAGATTCATCTCCAAGAGCCATCAAGACCACTTCTATGATGTTGTGGCAAAGAAGAAAGTGATCCCCGAGGTCCCTTTCAAGCTCAAAAAGAATGAGTATCCGGAAATCCGACATGAAATTCAAAGAAGAGGTTGGGAAGTCATAACCAACCCCATGCAACAAGTTGGAATATTAATGGTTCAAGCGTTCTACGCCAATGCATGGATCACTAGGAACCATGATCAAAGTATGAACCCGAACCCAAAGAACTATCTCACAATGGTTCGGGGGAAATATTTAGATTTTAGTCCGGAAAATGTGAGGTTGGCGTTTCACTTACCCATGATGCAAGGTGATGAACGCCCCTACACAAGAAGGGTCAACTTTAATCAAAGGTTGGACCAAGTCCTTATGGACATATGTGTGGAAGGCGCCCAATGGAGAATAGACTCCAAAGGCAAGCCAGTCCAACTAAGAAGACTGGATCTCAAGCCTGTGGCTAGAGGATGGTTGGAGTTCATCCAAAGATCCATCATTCCTACTAGCAACCGATCTGAAGTTACTGTGGATCGGGCCATCATGATCCATAGCATCATGATTGGAGATGAAGTGGAAGTTCATGAGGTCATCTCCAATGAACTCTACAAAATAGCCGACAAGTCCTCACCCATGGCACGGCTAGCTTTCCCCCACCTTATATGTCATCTATGTTACTCAGCTGGAGTTATCATAGATGGAGATGTCTCCATTGAAGAAGACAAGCCCATCACCAAGAAAAGGATGGAGCAAACAAGAGAAGTTCCTCACGGCCCTCAAGAAGAACATGAGGAAGTTCATCATCAACAAATGCCTCAAGGAATGCACTTTCCTCCCAATGACTATTGGGAGCAACTCAGCACCTCTTTAGAAGATTTGAGCCATAATGTGGAACAATTAAGGGTGGAACATCATGAACACGCCCTCACTCTCCAAGAAATAAGAGAAGATCAAAGAGCAATGAGGGAGGAGCAACAAAGGCAAGGAAGGGACATAGAAGAGTTGAAGAACATCATTGGTCCTTCAAGAAGAAGACGCCACTAGAGGTGGATTCATTCCTTGTTCTTTATTTTCTTTCTGTTTTTCGGTTTTTAGTATTATGTTTATCTATGTTTTGTGTCTTTATTTCATGATCATTAGTATGTAACCATGCCTTAAAGCTATGAATAAAATCCATTAGTCCTTCACTTCTCTTAAATGAAAAATGTTTTAATTCAAAAGAACAAGAAGTACATAAATTTCGAAATTATTATTGAATTTAATTTAATTATATTGATGTGGTGGCAATAATTTTTGTTTTCTGAATGAATGCTTGAACAGTGCATATTTTGGATCTTGTTGTTTATGAGTGTTAAAATTGTTGGCTCTTGAAAGAATGATGAACAAAGAGAAATGTTATTGATGAACTGAAAAATTCATGAATTGATTCTTGAAGCAAGAGAAAGCAGTGAAAAAGTAAGCTTGCGAAAAAAAAAATGGCGAAAAGAAAAAGAAAGAGCAGTAGAAAAAGCCAATAGCCCTTAAAACCAAAAGGCAAGGGTAAAAAGGATCCAAGGCTTTGAGCATCAATGGATAGGAGGGCCCAAGGAAATTAAATCCAGGCCTAAGCGGCTAAATCAAGCTGTCCCTATCCATGTGCTTGTGTCATGAAGGTCCAAGTGAAAAGCTTGAGACTGAGTGGTTAAAGTCGTGATCCAAAAGAGTGTGCTTAAGAGCTCTGGACACCACTAACTGGGGACTTTAGCAAAGCTGAGTCACAATCTGAAAAGGTTCACACAGTTATGTGTCTGTGGCATTTGTGTATCCGGTGGTAATACTGGAAGACAAAGTGCTTAGGGCCACAGCCAAGACTCATAAGTAGCTGTGTTCAAGAATCAACATGCTTAACTAGGAAAGTCAATAACACTATCCGAAATTCTAAGGTCCTAGAGAAGCCAATCACTCTAAACTACAAAGGAAAAAGTGAGATGCCAAAACTGTTCAGAAGCAAAAAGCTACAAGTCCCGCTCATCTAATTAAATTAATATTCATTGATATTCTGGAATTTATAGTATATTCTCTTCTTTTTATCCTATTTGATTTTCAATTGCTTGGGGACAAGCAACAATTTAAGTTTGGTGTTGTGATGAGCGGATAATTTATACGCTTTTTGGCATTGTTTTTAGGTAGTTTTTAGTAGGTTTGAGCTACTTTTAGGGATGTTTTCATTAGTTTTTATGTTAAATTCACATTTCTGGACTTTACTATGAGTTTGTGTATTTTTCTGTGATTTCAGGTAAATTCTGGCTGAAATTGAGGGACTTGAGCAAAACTCTGAAAAAGGCTGACAAAAGGACTGCTGATGCTGTTGGAATCTGACCTCCCTGCACTCGAAATGGATTTTCTGGAGCTACAGAACTCCAATTGGCGCGCTCTCAACGGCGCTGGAAAGTAGACATCCAGAGCTTTCCAGAAATATATAATAGTCCATACTTTATTCGAAGAATGACGACGTAACTTGGCGTTGAACGCCAAGTACACGCTGCTATCTGGAGTTAAACGCCAGAAAAACGTCATGATCCGGAGTTGAACGCCCAAAACACGTCATAACTCGGAGTTCAACTCCAGGAAATGCCTTAGCTCGTGGATTAATCAAGCTCAGCCCAAGCATACACCAAGTGGGCCCCGGAAGTGGATTTATGCATCAATTACTTACTCATGTAAACCCTAGGAGCTAGTCTAAGTATATATAGAACATTTATCTATTGTATTAGATGTCTTTTGACCACGTTTCATCTTTGGTCTCAGTTTTGTTTTATTCTTCATCTTAGGAGATCATTGATCACGTTTTAGGGGGCTGGCCATTCGGCCATGCCTGAATCTTTTACTTATGTATTTTCAACGGTGGAGTTTCTGCACACCATAGATTAAGGGTGTGGAGCTCTGCTGTACCTCAAGTATTAATGAAGTTCTATTTTCTTTTATTCAAATCTCTCTTATTCTTATTCCAAGATATTCATTCGTACCCAAGAACATGATGAATGTGATGATAAGTAACCCTCATTATCATTCTCACTTATGAACGCACGTGATTGACAACCACTTCCGTTCTACATGCAACCGAGCTTGAATGCGTATCTCTTAGATTCCCCAACAGAATCTTCGTGGTATAAGCTAGATAGATGGCGGCATTTATGAGGATCCGGAAAGTCTAACCTTGTCTGTGGTATTCCTAGTAGGAACCTGGGAATCCAGAAAGTCTAACCTTGTCTGTGGTATTCCGAGTAGGATTCCGGTAATGAATGACTGTGACGTGCTTCAAACTTGCAACCTGCTGGGCGTTAGTGACAGACGCAAAAGAATCAAGGGATTCTATTCCAGTAGGAGCGGGAACCAACCGGTGATTAGCCGTACTGTGACAGAGTGCGTGAGCATTAGTTTTCACTGCGAGGATGGGATGTAGCCATCAACCATGGGTGATGCCTCCAGACGATTAGCCGTGCGATTGACAACCGTATAGGATCATTTTCCCGAGAGGATTGAAAGTAGCCACAGCTGATGGTGAACCCCTATACAAAGCTTGCCATGGAAAGGAGTAAGAAGGATTGAGTAGAAGCAGTAGGAGAGCAGACGTCCTTGAGCCATACAGCATCTCCATTCGCTTATCTGAAATTCTCACCAATGAATCTGCATAAGTCTTCTATCTCGTTTATTATTTCTATTTTCTTATCTTTATTTTCGAAAACCCATAAACCATTTTAATCTGCCTGACTGAGATTTGCAAGGTGGCCATAGCTTGCTTCATACCAACAATCTCTGTGGGATCGACCCTTACTCACGTAAGGTTTATTACTTGGACGACCCAGTACACTTGCTGGTTAGTTGAACGGAGTTGTGAATTCAACCAGTGCCATAATAATGATTTCGTACAAAGACAAACAACTTAAAGAGAATTGATCACAATTTCGTCCACCAGTAGCCATTGACATCGGTGATCCACCAACATACAGCTTGCCATGGAAGGGAGCACGCATGATTGGATGAAGACAATAGGAAAGTAGAGGTTCAGAACCAACAAAGCATCTCCAAACACTTATCTGAAATTCCCACCAATGAATTACATAAGTATCTTTATTTTAATTTATGTTTTATTTATCTTATAATTATCAAAACTCATTACCAATTGAATTCGCCTGACTAAGATTTACAGGATGACCATAGCTTGCTTCAAGCCGGCAATCTCCGTGACAAACCCTAATTTGACGGTTTATCTTGTATTGATTTTAGGGGATTTTATAACCTTTTACCCACATTTATTCAATGAAATAGCATGGTTTTATAACTTCTCCCTTAATTGCGCTTAAGAGTGAAAACATGCTTTTTAGGACTTAAAGTAGCTAAATCTAATTCTCCTTGATTCCATTAGATGCCTTGATATGTTTGTTAAGTGGTTTAAGGTTTAGGAGGCAAAGATTGGATCAAGGGAATGAAGAAAGAAGCATGAAAAGTTGGAGAACTCATGAAGAAATGAAAGAACCGGAAAGCTGTCAAGCCAACCTCTTCGCACTTAAACGACCATAACTTGAGCTACAGAGGTCCAAATGATGCGGTTTTAGTTGGGTTAGAAAGCTAACATCCGGGGCTTCGAAACGATATAAGATTTGCCATAGTGCATGAAAAGTTGGAGAACTCATGAAGAAATGAAAGAACCAGAAAGCTGTCAAGCCAACCTCTTCGCACTTAAACGACCATAACTTGAGCTACAGAGGTCCAAATGATGCGGTTTTAGTTGGGTTAGAAAGCTAACATCCGGGGCTTCGAAACGATATAAGATTTGCCATAGTTGCTACAAGTATGGTGGCGCGCACGCGCATAGTACGCGCACGCACCGTTGCTGCCATCTGGTTCACTTAATGCAACATGTGGCCAGCGATTTTAGAAGCCTTGTGGGCCCAATCCAACTCATTTCTGATGCTATTTAAGCCAAGGATTGAAGAGGGAAACACAAGTTAGTTACCATTAGTTTAGTTTAGTAGTTAGAATTAGTTTCTAGAGAGAGAAGCTCTCACTTCTCTCTAGAATTAGGATTAGGATTAGGATTAGTTCTTAGATCTAGGTTTTAATCTTTGCTTTCTTCCACTTCTATCTCTCAATTCCTTGTTGTTACATTCATCTTCCTCTATTCTTTTGTTGTAATTTCCTTTATGTTGTTCTTATACTTTGATTGTAGATCCACTTTTGTTCCTTCCTTTCCCTTTCAATTCAATTCAAGGTAAATCATAATAATTGTGTTCCTTTTGATTTGTGTTGTTAATTCCTTTCAATAATTGTTGTTAGATTTTGTTCTTGTTGTTGATTTACTATGTTTTCCTTTTATGCCCTCCAAGTGTTTGATGAAATGCTTGGTTGGATTTTAGAGTAGAATTTTATACTCTTGGCTTGGAAAGGTAACTTAGGAACTCTTGAATTACTAATGTCCAAGTAATTGATGATTGGGAGCCATTTACTCTAGTTCTCACTACTTGAATTAGTGGAGAGTTAGGACTTATGGACTAGGATTGATATAGCTCATTTGACTTTCCTTTGCTATTAGTTAGAGGATGATTTAATGAGATTAATCCTTGCCAATTCTCATATTGTGGTTAGTGATTAGGATAGAGATCCTTGACCACCAACCCTTGCCAAGATCTTTTTAGGCCTTAGTTTACTTTCTTGTCATTTATCTTTCATGCTTCTTATCAAAACCCCAAAATAACTCACAACCAATAACAAGACACTTCATTACAATTCCTAGGGAGAACGACCCGAGGTTCAATACTTCGGTTTATAAATTTAGGGGTTTGTTTTAGTGACAAACACTTTTTGTATGAAAGGATTAATGATTGGTTTAGAAACTATACTTGCAACGAGAATTCATTTGTGAATTCTAAACCGTCAAAAATCCATTCGTCACTCCGTGGGATCGACCCTTACTCGCGTTAGGTTTTATTACTTGGACGACCCAATGCACTTGCTGGTTAGTTGTACCGGAGTTGTGAAAAGTGTGATCACAATTCCGTGCACCAAGTTTTGGCGCCATTGCCAGGGATTGTTCGACTTTGGACAACTGACGGTTCATCTTGTTGCTTAGATTAGGTAACCTTCTTTCTTGTTTCAACCTTTATTTTCTTTTCAAAAAGTTTTTTTAAAAAAAGAAAAAAATTAATAAAATCATAAAAGCAAAAAATTTTTTCTTGTTTCTTGTTGAGTCTAGTGTAAAATTTTACGTTTGGTGTCAACTACATGTTTTTAATTTTTCTTATATTTTCAAAAATTCATGCATTGTGTTCTTCTGTGATCTTCAAATTGTTCTTGATGATTTTCCTTGTTTGATCTTTACTTTCTTGTTTTGTGTTTTTTCTTGTTTTTCTTATGCATTTTCGAATTATTAGTGTCCCTAGTACAAAAGTTCTTAAGTTTGGTGTTTTGCATGTCTTTCTTTTCTTAAAAATTTTCAAAAATATGTTCCTGATGTTCATCATGATCTTTAAAGTGTTCTTGGTGTTCATCTTGACATTCAAAGTGTTCTTGCATGCGTTATTTGTTTTGATCTTAAATTTTTATGTTTTGTTTCATTTTGTTGTTTTTCTCTCTCCTCATTAAAAATTCAAAAATAAAAAAAAATATCTTCTCATAATTTTCGAAATCTTGAGTTGACTTGGTCAAAAATTTTTAAAATTTAGTTGTTTCTTGTTAGTCAAGTCAAAATTTCAATTTAAAAACTTTATCTTTTCAAATTTTTTCAAAATCAATTCTTTTTCATTTTTTTATGATTTTCGAATTTCATTCTTAAAATTTTTCAAAATCTTTTTCATTTTTCTTTTAATGTTTTCGAAAATTTTGAAACTAAGTTTTTCAAAATCTTTTTCTTAATTTTATTTCATATTTTCAAAAATCCTTGCTAATAATTAATGTTTTGATTCAAAAATTTCAAGTTTGTTACTTTCTTATTAAGAAAGGTTCAATCTTTAAATTCTAGAATCATATCTTTTAGTTTCTTGTTAGTCAAGTCATCAACTTTAATTTTAAAAATCAAATCTTTTTAATTTCTTTTTCAAAATAAATTTAAACATATCTTTTTAAAATTTTAATTTCAAAATCTTTTTCTAACTTCTTATCTTTTCAAAATTTATTTTCAAATATTTTTCAACTAACTACATGACTTGTTTGTTTTAATTTTAAAAAGTTTACTACTTCTTATCTTTTTCAAAACCACCTAACTACTTTTTTACTTCTAATTTTCGAAAATCACTAACCACTTTTTCAAAAATCTTTTTAATTAACTAATTGTTTTAGTTTTTAATTTTCTTGTATTTCTTTTTTTTTTCAAATCTTTGAAACTAACTTAATTAATTAAATAAAAATAAAAATATTTTTCTTTTTCCTCTTCTTAAAATTCGAATACTCTCTCTCTTATCTCTTTCTATTTATTCTATTTATTCTATTTATTTACTAACATTTCTCTTCTAGTCATCTAATAATTCGAACCCTCTCCCTATCTCTTTGTTCGAATTCTTCTTATTCTCTCTCTATCTCTGATGAGCGGATAATTTATACGCTTTTTGGCATTGTTTTTAGGTAGTTTTTAGTAGGATCTAGCTATTTTTAGGGTTGTTTTTATTAGTTTTTATGCAAAATTCATATTTCTGGATTTTACTATGAGTTTGTGTATTTTTCTGTGATTTCAGGTATTTTCTGGTTGAAATTGAGGGATTTGAGCAAAAATTTGATTCAGGCTGAAAAAGGACTGCTGATATTGTTGGATTCTGACCTCCCTGCACTCGAAATAGATTTTTTGGAGCTACAGTACTCCAAATGGCGTGCCGTCAATTGCGTTGGAAATTATACATCCAGGGATTTCCAGCAATATATAATAGTCCACACTTTATTCAAGTTTAGACAACGCAAATTGGCGTTCAACGCCGGTTCCATGCTGCATTCTAGAGTAAAACGCCAGAAACACGTCACAAACCAGAGTTAAACGCCAAAAACACATTACAACTTGGCGTTTAACTCCAAGAGAAGTCTCTGCATGTGTAAAGCTCAAGCTCAGCCCAAGCACACACCAAAGTGGGCCCCGGAAGTGGATTTCTGCACTAAGACTTATTTCTTTAAATCCTAGTAACTAGTTTAGTATAAATAGAACTTTTTACTATTGTATTGAGTGTCTTTTTGACCATGGGTCTTTTCCCTATTTTTGAATTCATATGCCATTTTAGGGAGGCTGGCCATTCGGCCATGCCTAGACCTTGTTCTTATGTATTTTCAACGGTGGAGTTTCTACACACCATAGATTAAGGTGTGGAGCTCTGCTGTTCCTCGAGTATTAATGCAACTACTACTATTCTTCTATTCAATTCATGCTTATTCTTATTCTAAGATATTCGCTGCACTTCAACATGATGAATTTGATGATCCGTGACACTCATCATCATTCTCACCTATGAACGCGTGCCTGACAACCACTTCCGTTCTACCTTAGATCGAGCGCGTATCTCTTAGCCTCCATTCGGAAAGATCGAAGTCTTTGTGGTATAAGCTAGAATTATTGGCGGCCATTCCTAAGATCCGGAAAGTCTAAACCTTGTCTGTGGTATTCTGAGTAGTATCTGAGATGGGATAACTGTGACGAGCTTCAAACTCACGAGTGTTGGGCGTAGTGACAGACGCAAAATGATCAATGGATCCTATTCCATTATGATCGAAAATCAACAGATGATTAGCCATGCTGTGACAGAGTATTTGGACCATTTTCACTAAGAGGACGGGAAATAGCCACTGACAACGGTGAAACCCAACAGACAGCTTGCTATGGAAAGGAGTAAGAATGATTGGATGAAAGCAGTAGGAAAGCAGAGATTCAGAAGGAACACAGTATCTTCATGCGCTTATCTGAAATTCCCACCAATTAATTACATAAGTATCTCTATCGCTATTTTATGCTTTATTTATCTTTATATTCGAAAACCATTATAACCTTTTGAATCTGCCTGACTGAGATTTACAAGATGACCATAGCTTGCTTCACACCGACAATCTTCGTGGGATCGACCCTTACTCACGTAAGGTATTACTTGGATGACCCAGTGCACTTGCTGGTTAGTTGTGCGAAGTTGTGACAAAGTGTGATTCACGTTTGAGAGCTCCAAGTTGTTGACGGCATTGTTGATGATCACAATTTCGTGTACCAAGTTTTTGGCGCCGTTGCCGAGGATTTTTTGAGTTTGGACAACTGACGATTCATCTTGTTGCTCAGATTAGGTAATTTTCTTTTCAAAAAGTTTTCAAAAATCTTTCAAAAATTTTTATTTGTTTTCATTTTTTCAAAAAAAATATATATAATTTCCGAAAAACCCAAAAAATTTTTAAAATCATAAAAACCAAAAATATTTTGTGTTTCTTATTTGAATTTAGTGTCAATTTTTAAGTTTGGTGTGAATTGCATGTTTTTTTTAAATTTATGCATTCTTTCAAAAAATTCATGCATGGTGTTCTTCATGATCTTCAAGTTGTTCTTGACAAGTCTTCTTGTTTGATCTTTAAATTTTCTTGTTTTGTGTCTTTTGTTGTTTTTCATATGCATCTTTGCATTCATAGTGTCTGAGCATGAAAAATTTCTAAGTTTGGTGTCTTGCATGTTTCTCTTTTCTTGAAAATTTTTCAAAAATAAGTCTTGATGTTCATCTTGATCTTCAAAGTGTTCTTGGTGTTCATCTTGACATTCATAGTGTTCTTGCATGCATCATTGGTTTTGATCCAAAATTTTCATGTTTTAGGTCATATTTGTGTTTTTCTCTCTCCTCATTAAAAATTCAAAAATAAAAAAAAAAATATCTTTTCCTTATTTTACTCATAAATTTCAAAATCTTTGGGTTGACTAAGTTAAAAAATTTTTAAAATAAGTTGTTTCTTGTTAGTCAAGTCAGGATTTCAATTTTTAAAATCCTATCTTTTCAAAATCTTTTTCAAAAATCAAATCTTTTTCATTTTTCTTATTAATGTCCAAAAATTTTTAAAATTGTTTTTCAAAATTTTTTTCTTAATTTCACTTCATATGTTCAAAAAGTTTACTAACAATTAATGTGATTGATTCAAAAATTGAAGTTTGTTACTTTCTTGTTAAGAAAGGTTCAATCTTTAAATTCTAGAATCATATCTTTTAGTTTCTTGTTAGTCAAGTAATCAATTTTAATTTTAAAAATCAAATCTTTTCCATCATATCTTTTTCAAATAATATCTTTTTCAAAAATTTGATTTCAAATTCTTTTCTAACTTCTTATCGATGAGTGGATAATTTATACGCTTTTTGGCATTATTTTTAGGTAGTTTTTAGTAGGATCTAGCTACTTTTAGGGATGTTTTTATTAGTTTTTATGCAAAAATCACATTTCTGGACTTTACTATTAGTTTGTGTATTTTTCTGTGAATTCAGATATTTTCTGGCTGAAATTGAGGGACCTGAGCAAAAATCTGATAGGAGGCTGACAAAGGACTGCTGATACTGTTGGATTCTGACCTCCCTGCACTCGAAATGGATTTTTTGGAGCTACAGAACTCCAAATGGCGCGGTCTTAACTGCGTTGAAAAGTAGACATCCAGGGATTTCCAGCAATATATAATGTTCCATACTTTGTTCGAGTTTAGACGATGCAAACTGGCGTTCAACGCCAGTTTCATGCTGCATTCTGGAGTAAAACGCCAAAAACATGTCACAAACTAGAGTTAAACGCCAAAAACATATTACAACTTGGCGTTTAACTCCAAAAAAAGCCTCTGCATGTGTAAAGCTCAAGCTCAGCCCAAGCACACACCAAAGTGGGCCGTGGAAGTGGATTTCTGCATTTAGACATATTTCTGTAAACCCTAGTAACTAGTCTAGTATAAATAGGACATTTTACTATTGTATTAGACATCTTGGTATCTTTCTTGGCGTTTAACCCATTCGGCCATGCCTGAACCTTGATCACTTATGTATTTTCAATGGTGGAGTTTCTACACACCATAGATTAAGGTGTGGAGCTCTACTGGACCTCAAGTATTAATGCAAGTACTACTATTTTCTATTCAATTTAGATTATTCTTGTTCTAAGATATTCGCTGCACTTCAACATGATGAATGTGATGATCCGTGACATTCATCATCATTCTCACCTATGAACGCATGACTGACAACCACTTCCGATCTACCTTAGAACGAGCGAGTATCTCTTGGATTCCATAATCAGAATCTTCGTGGTATAAGCTAGAATTATTGGCGGCCATTCTTGAGAATCCGGAAAGTCTAAACCTTTTCTGTGGTATTCCGAGTAGGATTCAGGGATTGAATGACTGTGACGAGCTTCAAACTCGCGATTGTTGGGCGTAGTGACAGACGCAAAAGAATCAATGGATTCTATTCCGACATGATCGAGAACCGACAGATGATTAGCTGTGCTGTGACAAGAGCATTTGGACCATTTTCACTGAGAGGATGGGAAGTAGCCATTGACAACGGTGATGCCCTACATACAGCTTGCCATGGAAAGGAGTAAGAAGAATTGGATGAAAGCAGTAGGAAAGCAGCGATTCAGAAGGAACACAGCATCTCCATACACTTATCTGAAATTCCCACCTATGAATTACATAAGTATTTCTATCTTTATTTCATGATTTATCTTTCTTTATTTTCAAAAACCATTATAACCATTTGAATCCGCCTAACTGAGATTTACAAGATGATCATAGCTTGCTTCATATCAACAATCTCCGTGGGATCGACCCTTACTCACGTAAGGTATTATTTGGACGACCCAGTGCACTTGCTGGATAGTTGTGCGAAGTTGTGACAAAGTGTGATTCACGTTTGAGAGCTTCAAGTCCATTGGCGCCATTGTTGATGATCGCAATTTACGCGCACCAAGTTTTTGGCGCTGTTGCCGGGGATTGTTCGTGTTTGGACAACTGATGATTCATCTTGTTGCTCAGATTAGGTAATTTTATTTTTAAAAAGTTTTCAAAAATCATTCAAAAATTTTTTTTTCTCTTTTTCATTTTTCTAAAGTTTATTTTCGAAGAAAAATAAAAAATACAAAAAAAAATCTTAATAAAATCATAAAAACCAAAAATATTTTGTGTTTCTTGTTTGAGTCTAGTGTCAATTTTAAAGTTTGGTGTCAATTGCATGTCTTTAAAAATTTGTGCATTTTTCGAAAACTGATGCATGGTATTTTTCATGATCTTCAAGTTGTTATTGGTAAGTCTTCTTGTTTGATCTTGATATTTTCTTGTTTTTGTTTTTTGTTGTTTCTCATATGCATTTTTGAATTCTTAGTGTCTAAATATGAAAAATTTCTAAGTTTGGTGTCTTGCATGTTTTTCTTTTGTTGAAAATTTTTCAAAAATAAGTCTTGATGTTCATCTTGATCTTCAAAGTGTTCTTAGTGTTCATCTTGACATTCATAGTGTTCTTGGATGCATTAAGTGTTTTGATCCAAAATTTTTATGTTTTGGGTCATATTTGTGTTTTTCTCTCTCCTCATTAAAAATTCAAAAATAAAAAATATATCTTTTCCTTATTTTTCTCATAATTTTCAAAAATTTGAGTTGACTTAGTCAAAAATTTTTAAAACTTAGCTATTTCTTATAAGTCAAGTCAAATTTTCAATTTAAAAAAAAACCCTATCTTTTCAAAATCCTTTTCAAAAAATCAAATCTTTTTCATTTTTTTATTATTTTTGAGAATTTTTAAAGTTTATTTTCAAAATCTTTTTCTTATCTTTATTTCAAAATTTCGAAAACTTTACTAACAATTAATGTGATTGATTCAAAAAATTTGAAGTTTGTCACTTTCTTGTTAAGAAAGGTTCAATCTTTAAATTCTAGAGTCGTATCTTTTAGTTTCTTGTTAGTCAAGTAATCAATTTTAATTTTAAAAATCAAATCTTTTTCAAAATATCTTTTTCAATCATATCTTTTCAAAATATCTTTTTCAAAATTGATTTCAAAAATCTTTTCTAACTTCTTATCTCTTCAAAATTGATTTCCAAATCTCTTTTTTTCAACTAACTAATTGACTTTTTTCTTGTTTCTTATCTTTTTTCAAAACCACCCAACTACTTTCCTCTCTCTAATTTTCGAAAATTACCTCACTCTTTCTCAAAATTATTTTTTTTAACTAATTGTTTCAAATTTTTATTTTTATTTTATTCCTTTTCTTAATTTTCGAATTTTAACTTTAATACTTTTCTTTTATTTTAGTTAATTTTCGAATTTCTCTCTCCCCCACCTTCTTCTATTTATTTATTTAATTACTAGCACTCTTCTCTTCATCTTAAAAATTCGAACCCTTTCTTCTTCTCTGTGTTCGAATTTCTCTCTTCTCCTTCTTCTATTCTTCTTCTTCTACTCACATAAAGGAATCTCTATACTGTAACATAGAGGATTCTTCTTTCTTTTCTGTTCTCTTCTTTTTCATATGAGCAGGAGCAAGGACAAGGACATTCTCGTTGAAGCAGATCCTGAACCTGAAAGGACTCTGAAGAAGAAGATAAGAGAAGCTAAAGCACAACAATCAAGAGAAAACCTTATAGAGAATCTCGAAAAAGAGAGAGACATGGCCGAACCCAATAACAATGGTGGAGGCGCAAGGAGGATGCTTGGTGACTATACTACACCTACTTCCAAATTTGATGGAAGAAGCATCTCAATCCCTGCCATTGGAGCAAACAATTTTGAGCTGAAACCTCAACTAGTTGCTCTAATGCAACAAAACTGCAAGTTTCATGGACTTCCATCAGAAGATCCCTACCAGTTTTTAACTGAGTTCTTACAGATCTGTGAGACTGTTAAGACTAATGGAGTAGATCCTGAAGTCTACAGGCTCATGCTTTTCCCTCTTGCTGTAAGAGACAGAGCTAGAACATGGTTGGACTCACAACCTAAAGATAGCCTGGACTCTTGGGATAAGCTGGTCACGGCCTTCTTGGCCAAGTTCTTTCCTCCTTAAAAGCTGAGCAACTTTAGAGTGGATGTTCAGACCTTCAAGCAAAAAGATGATGAAAGCCCCTATGAAGCTTGGGAAAGATACAAGCAGATGACCAAAAAGTGTCCTTCTGACATGCTTTTAGAGTGGACCATTTTGGATATATTCTATTATGGTCTACCTGGGTTCTCTAAGATGTCACTGGACCATTCTGCAGGTGGATCCATTAACCTAAAGAAAACGCCTGCAAAAGCTCAAGAACTCATTGACATGGTTGCAAATAACTAATTCATGTACACCTCGGAGAGGAATCCTTGAGTAATGGGACGCCTCAGAAGAGGAGAGTTCTTGAAATTGATGCTCTGAATGCCATATTGGCTTAGAATAAAATGTTGACTCAGCAAGTCAACGTGATTTCTCAGAGTCTGAATGGATGGCAAAATGCATCCAACAGTACTAAAGAGGCATCTTTTGAAGAAGAAGCTTATGATCCTGAGAACCCTGCAATGGTAGAGGTAAATTACATGGGTGAACCTTCTGGAAACACCTATAATTCCTCATGAAGAAATCATCCAAATTTCTCATGGAAGGATCAACAAAAGTCTCAACAAGGCTTTAATAATGGTGGAAGAAACAGGCTTAGCAATAGCAAGCCTTTTCCATCATCTTCTCAGCAACAGACTGAGAATTTTGAGCAGAGCCCCTCTAGCTTAGCAAACATAGTCTCTGATCTGTCTAAGGCCACTTTAAGTTTCATGAGTGAAACAAGGTCCTTCATTAGAAATTTGGAGGCACAAGTGGGCCAGTTGAGTAAGAAAATCATTGAAACTCCTCCTAGTACTCTCCCAAGTAATAAATAAGAGAATCCAAAAAGAGAGTGCAAGGCCATTAATATAATCAATATAGCCAAATGCACAAAGGAGGAGAAGGATGTGAATCCCAATGAGGAAGACCTCCTGGGATGTCCTCTAAACAAAAAGGAGTTCCAAACTGAGGAACCTAAGGAATCTCTGGCTCACCTAGAGACCATAAAGATTCCATTGAACCTCCTTTTACCATTCATGAGCTCTGAGAACTATTCTTCCTCTGAAGAGGATGAAGATGTAACTGAAGAGCAAGTTGCTCAATATCTAGGAGCCATCATGAAGCTGAATGCCAAGTTGTTTGGTAATGAGACTTGAAAAGGTAAACCTCCCTTGCTCATTAGTGAACTAGATACATGGGCTCAGCAAACTCTACCTCAAAAGAAACAAGATCCTGGTAAATTCTTAATACCCTGTACCATAGGCACCATGACCTTTGAGAAGGCTCTGTGTGACCTGGGGTCAGGTATAAATCTTATGCCACTCTCTGTAATGGAGAAGCTGGGGATCTTTGAGGTACAAGCTGCAAGAATCTCATTAGAGATGGCAGATAAGTCAATAAAACAAGCTTATGGATTGGTAGAGGACGTGTTAGTGAAGGTTAAAGGCCTTTACATCCCTGCTGATTTCATAATCCTAGACACTAGGAAAGAAGAGGATGAATGCATCATCCTTGGAAGACCCTTCCTAGCCACAGTAGGAGCTGTGATTGATGTTGACAGAGGTGAACTAGTCCTTCAATTGAATGGGGACTACCTTGTGTTTAAAGCTCAAAGTTATCCTTCTGTAAACATGGAGAGGAAGCATGAAAAGCTTCTCTCAATACAGAGTTAAACAAAGCCCCCACTGTCAAACTCTAAGTTTGGTGTTGGGAGGCCACAAACAAACTCTAAGTTTGGTGTTGAACTCCCACATTTAAACTCTAAGTTTGGTGTTTGGAGGTCTTAACAATGCTCTGATAATCTGTGAAGCTCCATGAGAGCTCACTGTCAAGCTATTGACATTAAAGAAGCACTTATTGGGAGGCAACCCAATTTTTATTTATCTATATTTTCTATTGTTCTTTTATGTTTTATTAGGTTCATGATCATGTGGAGTCACAAAATAATTGCAAAAATTAAAAACAGAATTAAAAATAGTAGAAAAAATAGCACACCCTAGAGGAAGAGCCTACTGGCATTTAAACGCCAGTAAGGAGCATCTAGCTGGCGTTCAACCAGAACAGAGCATGAATCTGGCATTGAACACCAGAAACAAGCAGCAATCTGGCGTTTAAATGTTAGGATTGCACCCTGAGAAAAGCTGGCGTTTAACGCCAGCAACAAGCATCAGGCTGGCATTAAACGCCAAATACATGCTACATTTGGGTGTTTAACGCCAGAAACAAACTTCAGTCTGGCGTTAAACGACAGGATTGCAGGCAGAGAGTGTTTTACATGCCTAATTGGTGCAGGGATGATTCATCCTTAACACCTCAAGATCTGTGGACCCCACAAGAACACTTCAGGATCTGTGGACCCCATATAATCCCCATCTACCTTCAAATTCAAAATCTCTTTCCCACCCAAACCCACCCTAAATTGCCGAACCTACAACACTTTCTTCTCCCCTTTGGCCGAATACACATTCCTCTCCATCTCCTCCATGTCTTCTTCTTCTTCATCTATTCTTTCTTCTTTTGCTCGAGGACGAGCAACATTCTAAGTTTGGTGTGGTAAAAGCATAGCTTTTTTTGTTTTTCCATAACCATTGATGGCACCTAAGCCCGGAGAAACCTCTAGAAAGAAGAAAGGGAAGAAAAAAGCTTCCACCTCTGAGTCATGGGAGATGGAGAGATTCATCACAAAAGCCCATCAAGACCACTTCTATGAAGTTGTGGCCAAGAAGAAGGTGATCCCTGAGGTCCCTTTCATGCTCAAGAATAATGAGTATCCGGAGATCTGACATGAGATCCAATGAAGAGGTTGGGAAGTTCTTACCAACCCCATTCAACAAGTCGGAATCCTAATAGTTCAAGAGTTCTATGCCAATGCATGGATCACTAGGAACCATGATCAAAGTATGAACCCGAACCCAAAGTATTATCTTACAATGGTTCGGGGGAAATGCTTAGATTTCAGTCCGGAAAATGTAAGATTGGCGTTCAACTTGCCTATGATGCAAGAAGATGCACGCCCCTACACTAGAAGGGTCAACTTTGATCAAAGGTTGGACCAAGTCCTCATGGACATATGTGTGGAAAGAGCTCAATGGAAAAGAGACTCAAAAAGCAAGCTGGTTCAATTAAAAAGACTGGACCTTAAGCCTGTGGCTAGAGGATGGTTGAAGTTCATCCAACGCTCCATCATCCCTACTAGCAACCGATCCGAAGTAACTGTGGATCGGGCCATCATGATCCATAGCATCATGATTGGAGAGGAAGTAGAAGTTCATGAAGTCATCTCTCTAGAATTCTACAAAGTAGCCGAAAAGCCCTCCACCTTGGCAAGGCTAGCTTTTCCTCATCTCATTTGCCATCTATGCTACTCAGGTGGAGTTGTCATAGGAGGAGACATCCTCATTGAAGAGGACAAGCCCATCACTAAGAAGAGGATGGAGCAAACAAGAGAGGACATCCATGAATCTCAAGAGACGCATGAGGAAGCTCATCATCAAGAAATCCCTGAGATGCCTCAAGGGATGCATTTTCTTCCAAACAACTATTGGGAATAACTCAACACTTCTCTAGAAGGATTAAGTCAAGACATGAACCAATTAAGGGTGGAACACCAAGAGCACTCCATCATTCTCAATGAGATTAGAGAAGATCAAAGAGCTATGAGGGAGGAGCAACAAAGGCAAGGAAGAGACATTGAGGAGCTCAAGAACACCATTGATTCTTGAAGGAGAAGGCGCCACCATCACTAAGGTGAACTCATTCCTTAACTTTCTTGTTCTTATCTCTCTATTTTTCGGTTTTTAAACTTTATGTTTGTCTATGTTTGTGTCTTTATTACATGATCATTAGTGTCTAGCAACTATGTCTTAAGGCTATGAATAATTCTATGAATCCTTCACCTTTCTTAAATGAAAAATATTTTTAATACAAAAGAATAAGAAGTACATGAGTTTCAAATTCATCCTTGAAATTAGTTTAATTATATTGATGTGGTGACAATACTTTTTGTTTTCTGAATGAATGCTTGAACAATGCATATTTTTTATCTTGTTGTTTATGAATGTTAAAATTGTTGGCTCTTGAAAGAATGATGAACAAGAGAAATGTTATTGATGATCTGAAAAATCATAAAATTGATTCTTGAAGCAAGAAAAAGTAGTGAAGAACAAAGCTTGCGACAAAATATAAAAGAAAAAGAAAAAGCAAGCAGAAAAAGCCAATAGCCCTTAAAACCAAAAGGCAAGGGTAAAAAGGATCCAAGGCTTTGAGCATCAATGGATAGGAGGGCCCAAGGAAATAAAATCCAGGCCTAAGCGGCTAAATCAAGTTATCCCTAACCATGTGCTTGTGGCATGCAGGTCCAAGTGAAAAGCTTGAGAATGAGTGGTTAAAGTCGTGATCCAAAGTAAAAGAGTGTGCTTAAGAGCTCTGGATACCTCTAACTGGGGACTTTAGCAAAGCTGAGTCACAATCTGAAAAGGTTCACCCAGTCATGTGTCTGTGGCATTTATGTATCTGGTGGTAATACTAGAAAACAAAGTGCTTAGGGCCACGGCCAAGACTCATAAAAGTAGCTGTGTTCAAGAATCAACATACTTAACTAGGAGAATTAATAACACTATCTGAATTCTGAGTTTCTATAGATGCCAATCATTCTAAACTTCAAAGGATAAAGTGAGATGCCAAAACTGTTCAAAGGCAAAAAGCTACAAGTCCCGCTCATCTAGTTAGAACTAATATTCATTGATATTTTGAGATTTATAGTATATTCTCCTCTTTTTATCCTAATTGATTTTCAGTTGCTTGGGGACAAGCAACAATTTATGTTTGGTGTTGTGATGAGCAGATAATTTATACGCTTTTTGGCATTGTTTTTAGGTAGTTTTTAGTAGGATCTAGCTACTTTTAGGGATGTTTTTTTTAGTTTTTATGCAAAATTCACATTTATGGACTTTACTATGAGTTTGTATATTTTTTTTATGATTTTAGGTATTTTCTGGCTGAAATTGAGCGACCTGAGCAAAAATCTGATAGGAGGCTGACAAAGGACTGTTGATGCTGTTGGATTCTGACCTCCCTGCACTCGAAATGGATTTTCTGGAGCTACAAAACTTCATGGCACGCTCTCAACTGCGTTGGAAAGTAGACATCCAGGGCTTTCCAGCAATATAATGGTCAATACTTTGTTCGAGCGTAGATGATGCAAACTGGCGTTCAACGTCAGTTTCATGCTGTATTCTGGAGTAAAACGCCAAAAACATGTCACAGACCAGAGTTAAACGCCAAAAATATGTTACAACTTGGCGTTTAAATCCAAAAGAAGCCTCTGCACGTGTAAAGCTCAAGCTCATTCCAAGCACACACCAAAGTGGGCCCGGAAGTGGATTTTTGCATTTAGACTTGTTTCTGTAAACCCTAGTAACTAGTCTAGTATAAATAGGACATTTTACTATTGTATTAGACATTTTGGTATCTATCTTGGGACATTTAGTTCTTAGACTTTGGGGGCTGGCCATTCGGCCATGCCTGAACCTTGATCACTTATGTATTTTCAACGGTGGAGTTTCTCCACACCATAGATTAAGGTGTGGAGCTCTGCTGTACCTCAAGTATTAATGCAAGTACTACTATTTTCTATTCAATTTAGCTTATTCTTGTTCTAAGATATTTGCTGCACTTCAACATGATGAATATGATGATCTGTGACACTCATCATCATTCTCACCTATGAACGCATGACTGATAACCACTTCCGTTCTACCTCAGAACGAGCGTGTATCTCTTGGATTCCTTAATCAGAATCTTCATGGTATAAGCTAGAATTATTGGTGGCCATTCTTGAAAATCCGAAAAGTCTAAACATTGTCTGTGGTATTTCGAGTAGGATTTAGGGATTGAATGACTGCGACGAGCTTCAAACTAGCGATTGTTGGGCGTAGTGACAGACGCAAAAGAATCAATGGATTCTATTCCGACATGATCGAGAACCGACAGATGATTAACCGTGCTGTGACAAGAGCATTTGGACCATTTTCACTGAGAGGATGTGAAGTAGCCATTGACAACGGTGATGCCCTACATACAGCTTGCCATGGAAAAGAGTAAGAAGAATTGGATGAAAGCAGTAGGAAAGCAGCGATCCAGAAGGAACACAGCATCTCCATACACTTATCTGAAATTCCCACCAATGAATTACATAAGTATTTCTATCTTTATTTCATGCTTTATCTATCTTTATTTTCAAAAACCTTTATAACCATTTGAATCCGCCTAACTGAGATTTACAAGATGACCATAGCTTGCTTCATACCAACAATTTCCGTGGGATCGATCCTTACTCACGTAAGGTATTACTTGGACGACCCAGTGGACTTGCTGGTTAGTTGTGCGAAGTTGTGACAAAATGTGATTCACGTTTGAGAGCTCCAAGTCCATTCGTGCCATTGTTGATTATCACAATTTACGCGCACCACTTATCTTTTCAAAAATTGATTTTCAAATCTTTTTCAACTAACTAATTGACCTAACTACTTTTCTCTCACTAATTTTCGAAAATCACCTCCCTCTTTTTCAAAATTCTTTTTAATTAACTAATTGTTTCAAATTTTAATTTTGATTTTATTTCTTCTCGTAATTTTCGAAAATCACTAACCATTTTTTTTAAAAAAATGTATTTCAAAAACTCCTCTCTCTCACCTCCTTCTATTTATTTATTCATTTACTAACTCTTCTCTTCATCTAAAAATTCGAACCCTCTCTTCTCCTCTGTGTTCGAATTTTTCTCCTCCTTCTTCTATTCTTTTCTTCTTCTACTCACATAAAGGAATCTCTATACTGTGACATAGAGGATTCCTCTTCCTTTTCTGTTCTCTTCTTTTTCATATGAGCAGGAGCAAGGACAAGGACATTCTTGTTGAAGCAGATCTTGAACCTGAAAGGACTTTGAAGAAGAAACTAAGAGAAGCTAAAATACAACAATCCAGAGAAAACCTTACAGAGAATCTCAAAAAAGAAAGAGACATGGCCGAACCCAATAACAATGGTGGAGGCGCAAGGAGGATGCTTGGTGATTATACTACACCTACTTCCAATTTTTATGGAAGAATCATCTCAATCCCTGCCATTGGAGCAAACAATTTTGAGCTGAAACCTCAACTAGTTGCTCTAATGCAACAGAACTGAAAGTTTCATGGACTTCCATCAGAAGATCCCTATCAGTTTTTAACTGAGTTCTTGTAGATCTGTGATACTGTTAAGACTAAAGGAGTAGATCCTGAAGTCTACAGGCTCATACTTTTCCCTTTTGCTGTAAGAGATAGGGCTAGAACATGGATGGATTCACAACCTAAAGATAGCCTAGACTCTTGGGATAAGCTGGTCACGGCCTTCTTGGCCAAGTTCTTTCCTCCTCAAAAGCTGAGCAAACTTAGAGTGGATGTTCAGACCTTCAAGCAAAAAGATGGTTAATCCCTCTATGAAGCTTGGGAAAGATACAAGCAGTTGACCAAAAAGTGTCCTTCTGACATGCTTTTAGAGTGAACCATTTTGGATATAATCTATGATGGTCTATCTGAGTTCTCTAAGATGTCACTGGACCATTCTGCAGGTGGATCCATTCACCTAAAGAAAACGCCTGCAGAAGCTTAAGAACTCATTGACATGGTTGCAAATAACCAATTCATGTACACCCCTGAGAGGAATCCTATGGTAATGGGACGCCTCAAAAGAGGGGAGTTCTTGAAATTGATGCTATGAATGCCATATTAGCTCAGAACAAAATATTGACTCAGCAAGTCAACATGATTTCCCAGAGTCTGAATGGATGGAAAAATGCATCCAATAGTACTAAAGAGGCATCTTCTAAAGAAGAAGCTTATGATCCTGAGAACCCTGCAATGGCAGAGGTGAATTACATGGGTGAAGCCTATGGAAACACCTATAATTCCTCATGGAGAAATCATCCAAATTTCTCATGGAAGGATCAACAAGAGCCTCAACAAGGCTTTAATAATGGTGGAAGAAACATGTTTAGCAATAGCAAGCCTTTTCCATCATCTTCTCAACAACAGACAGAGAATTCTGAGCAGAACCCCTCTAGCTTTGCAAACACGGTCTCTGATCTATCTAAGGCCACTTTAAGTTTCATGCATGAAACAAGGTCCTCCATTAGAAACTTGGAGGCACAAGTGGGTCAGGTGAGTAAGAAAATCACTGAAACTCCTCCTAGTACTCTCCCAAGCAATACAGACGAGAATCCAAAAAGAGAATGCAAGGCCATTGATATAATCAAAATGGACGAATGCACAAAGGAGGAGAAAACGTGAATCCCAGTGAGGAAGACCTCTTGGGACGTCCTCTGAACAAAAAGGAGTTCCAAACTGAGGAACCTAAGGAATCTGAGGCTCACCTAGAGACCATAGAGATTCCATTGAACCTCCTTTTACTATTCATGAGCTTTGAGAACTATTCTTCCTCTGAAGAGGATGAAGATGTAACTGAAGAGCAAGTTACTCAATATCTAGGAGCCATCATGAAGCTAAATGCCAAGTTGTTTGGTAATGAGACTTGGGAAGATGAACCTCCCTTGCTCTTTAGTGAATTAAATACATGGGTTCAACAAACTTTACCTCAAAAGAAACAAGATCCTGGTAAATTCTTAATACCCTGTACCATAGGCACCCCATGACCTTTGAGAAGGCTCTATGTGACCTGGGGTCAGGTATAAATCTTATGCCACTCTCTGTAATGGAGAAACTGGGGATCTTTGAGGTACAAACTGCAAGAATCTCATTAGAGATGGCAGACAAGTCAATAAAACAAGCTTATGGATTGGTAGAGGACGTGTTGGTAAAGGTTGAAGGCCTTTACATCCCTGCTGATTTCATAATCTTAGACACTGGGAAGGATGAGAATGAATCCATCATTTTTGGAAGACCCTTCCTAGCCACAGCAAAAGCTGTGATTAATGTTGACAGAGGTAAATTAGTCCTTCAATTGAATGGGGACTACCTTGTGTTTAAAGCTCAAGGTTATTCTTCTGTAAACATGAAAAAGAGGCACGATAAGCTTCTCTCAATACGGAGTCAAACAAAGCCCCCACAATCAAACTCTAAGTTTGGTATTGGGAAGCCACAACCAAACTCTAAGTTTGGTGTTGAACCCCCACATTCAAACTCTAAGTTTGGTGTTGGGAGGTCCCAACAATGCTCTGAACATCTGTGAAGCTCCATAAGAGCTCATTGTCAAGCTATTGACACTAAAAAAGTGCTTATTGGGAGGCAACCCAATTTTTATTTATCTATATTTCTATTGTTTTTTTATGTTTTATTAGGTCTATGATCATGTGGAGTCATAAAACAATTGCAAAAATTAAAAACAGAATCAAAAACAGCAGAAGAAAAAGCACACCCTGGAGGAAGAACTGTCTGACGTTTAAACGCAAGAAACAAGCATCTGTCTGGCAATTAACACCAGAAACAAGCATCTGTCTGGCATTTAACGCCATAAACAAGCATCAGGCTGGCGTTTAATGCCAAAAACAAGCATTAGTCTGGCGTTAAATGCCAGGATTGCATATAGAGGGCATTTTACACGCCTAAAAGGTGCAGGGATGAGAAATCCTTGACACCTCAAGATCTGTGGACCCCATGATGTGTGGAAAACAATCCAACACAAAACTCACCGGCAAGTGTACCGGGTCGCATCAAGTAATAAAACTCACATGAGTGAGGTCGATCCCACAGGGATTGAAGGATTGAGCAATTTTAGTTCAGTGGTTGATTTAGTCAAGCGAATCAAGTATTGCTTGAGTGATTTTGTATCCAACAGTAAGTAAATAGCAGAAAATGTAAAGGGAGAGGGATGAATTGCAGAAATTAAAGAGAACTGAAAGTAAAGGTGCTGAATCTTAAAGAACAAGAAATTAAATGACTGAAACTTAAAGTGCAAGAAATGTAAATTGCAGTAACTTAAAGTGCAAGAAATATAAATTGCTTAAATGGAAAAAGGGGTTTGAGGACTGGGAATTCAAAATTTAAGCAAGGGAAATTAACTTGCAGCAATTATCAAAGCAAGAGATGAATTGGAATTGACTAGATCTCAAACAGAAATGGAAATTTAATTGCAGCAGGGGTTCAACAGAAGAACCAAAAGGAAAAGTAGATCTCAGGACTCTAGAGACTAGATAGCAAAGTCTAGATCTCAATTGCCTTCCCAGATCTAAGTTAACAAAGCAATTAAAGAGAAATTGAAGATTGCAGCAGTAAGGAAAAGAAATTTAGCTCAATTATGCAGTAGGAAAATCCAAGAGGTCTTAAATGGAGATTGAGACAGAAGTTCCTCAATTCTTCACACTCAAGATTCAAACAAGAAAAGTAAAAAATGCTCAAGCAAGAACAAGGAAGAAGAGAGATCAATTCTCCTTCCCAATTCTCTCAGATCTCAGTTCAAAGCTCTCAAAGAAAATGAAGTCTCAAAATGTAAAAATTCAAAAATCAAAAGAAAGGTCCTCATTACATCAAACTATCTCCTATTTATACACTTTCTATTCTTGGATTTTGGAATTTGGATGGGCTTTTGATTTGGTGAAGAAATGAATTAAATTGGATTTTTAATCCAATTTTTAGCCCATGAAGAAGTTGGCTCCAGGAGGCTGCTCTGCTCTTGTGGAGGGCAGAGCAGGGAAATTGTGCATGCGGCCTCATTGCGTGCGTGCTAAGCGTGTGTAGCATCAGAATGCTGTCCTGCCCTTGCGGAGAGCAGGGCAGTGTGCGTGCATGCTTGCCTTCCGTGCGTCCAAGCTGCGCGTGATGCTCCTGGCCGTGCGTGCTTGTGTGCGCGCTTGTGTGCTACCCGTGCCAAGAAATGTTGTTCTGCTCTCCTTGTGGGCAGCACAGCAAGGCAACCAAGGGTGAGGTCCCAGGTTCGAAACCTGGTGGAAGCACATGCTGCCCCTTTTTCCTTGGTTTTCTTGGCACCAAAGTAGCACCTAGTTCCTTGCTTCCTCATGGTGCTGTGTTCGATTCTTGGAGATTGAAAACAAGCCAATTTTTACTTGTTTTCCTTGTATTTGAGTGCTACTCCTTTCCTCCGTGTTCTTGGGTTCGAAACCCATGGGTAACACTAGGAGAGCAATTTCCTTTGAATTTTTCTTGGATGAAGCCCGATATTGCTCTTGAGGAGGGCAGGGCAGAATTTTTGCTTCCTTTGGTCCTTGGCATAGAATTGTGCTCCACTCTTATTGTGGGCAGGGCAGTGATATTTTGGAGGCTTAGTTCATTATGCTGCTCTCTTGGAGAGCAGTGTGCTCTTGTGGAGAGCAGTGTTTGCTTCCTCCTTCTATGTTGCACCACACTTCTCCTTCCATGGCCACACTTCCTAAGCCACGTTTTTCTTCTTTTCTTCCTTTCTTCACCTACAAGAAACCAAAGCAACCAATCAAAGTATCTCCAAACTCATAAGGTTTATAATTCATTAAAATCAATTAATTTTAGCTCAAACCTCATGATTTAGCATCAATTTAATGGTGGTTGTTTGATTTAAAGAAGTCATGCATTTTCATTCCAAATTACTTACTTAGGATGCAAGAAAGTGCATAAAGACTAGTGAAACAAGTGAAATTAGCTTGAAAAATGGGTATATGATGACTTGTCATCACCTCACAGGATCACCTCAAGATATGTGGATCCCACAGGATCACCTCAGGATCTGTGGACCCCACAGGATCCCTACCTACCCCGCCTCTCTCTTCTTCACACAATCCAATACCACTATACCCTTCACCAATCACCTTAGTCTCTCTTCCCCATTACCCCTTCACCACTCACATCCATCCACTCTTCCCCATAAACCTCACCTACCTTCAAATTCAAAATCTCTTTCCCACCCAAATCCACCCTAAATGACCGAACCCTAACCCCTCTCCCTCCACTATATAAACCCCTCCATCCTTCTTCATGTTCACACAACACTACCCTCTCTTCCCCCCTTGGCCGAAACCTACATCTCTCTCCCTCTCCTCCATATCTTCTTCTTCTTCTTCTATTCTTTCTTCTTTTGCTCGAGGGTGAGCAACATTCTAAGTTTGGTGTGATAAAAGCATAGCTTTTTTATTTTTCTATAACCATTGATGGCACCTAAGGCCGGAGAAACCTCTAGAAATAGAAAAGGGAAGACAAAAGCTTCCACCTCCGAGTCATAGGAGATGGAGAGATTCATCTCAAAGATCCATCAAGACCACTTCTATGAAGATGTGGCCAAGAAGAAGGTGATCCCCGAGGTCCCTTTCATGCTCAAGAAAAATGAGTATCCGGAGATCCGACATGAGATCCAAGAAAGAGGTTGGAAAGTTCTTAACAACCCCATTAACAAGTCGGAATCTTAATGGTTCAAGAGTTCTATGCAAACGCATGGATCACTAGGAACCATGATCAAAGCATGAACCCAAACCCAAAGAATTAGCTTACAATCGTTCAGGAGAAATGCTTAGATTTCAGTCTGGAGAACGTAAGGTTGGCGTTCAACTTGTCCATGATGCAAGAAGACGCACGCCCCTACACTAGAAGGGTCAACTTTGATCAAAAGTTGGACCAAGTCCTCATGGACATATGTGTGGAAGGAGCTCAATGGAAAAGAGACTCAAAAGGCAAGCCGGTTCAATTGAGAAGACTGGACCTTAAGCCTGTGGCTAGAGGATGGTTGGAGTTCATCCAACGCTCCATCATCCCTACTAGCAACCGATCTGAAGTGACTGTGGATCGGGCATCATGATCCATAGTATCATGATTGGAGAGGAAGTAGAAGTTCATGAAATCGTCCCTCTAGAACTCTACAAAGTAGCCGAAAATCCCTCTACCTTGGCAAGGCTAGCTTTTCCTCATCTAATTTGCCATCTATGCTACTTAGCTGGAGTTGTCATAGAAGGAGACATCCTCATTGAAGAGGACAAGCCCATCACTAAGAAGAGGATGGAGCAAACAAGAGAGCCCATTCATGGATCTCAAGAGCATGAGGAATTCCCTCATCAAGAAATCCCTGAGATACCTCAAGAGATGCATTTTCCTCCAAACAACTATTGGGAACAACTCAACACTTCTCTAGAAGGATTGAGTCATGATATGAACCAATTAAGGGTGGTAGACCAAGAGCACTCCATCATTCTCAATGAGATTAGAGAAGATCAAAGAGCTATGAGGGAAGAGCAACAAAGGCAAGGACGAGACATAGAGGAGCTCAAGGACGCCATTGGTCCTTCAAGACGAAGGCGCCACTATCACTAAGGTGGACTCATTCCTCAACTTCCTTGTTCTTATCTCTCTATTTTTCGGTTTTTGAGCTTCATGTTTGTCTATGTTTGTGTCTTTATTACATGATCATTAGTATTTAGTAACTATGTCTTAAGGCTATGAATAATTCCATGAATCCTTCACCTATTCGATTTTCAGTTGCTTGGGGACAGGCAACAATTTATGTTTGGTGTTGTGATGAGCGGATAATTTATATGCTTGAAGAACTAAAGATTGATGGTTTAGAAATTATAGTAAACTCTCGTTGTAAGTATAGTTACTAAACCAAGCAATCAACCTTTCTTACAAACGTTGTGGTTGTCACAAGTAACAAACCCCTTTAAAATTGATAACCGAGTATTTAAACCTCAGGTCGTCTTCTCAAGGAATTGCAGGGAGGTATGTTCTTATTATTGGTCATGAAGATTGTAAATCGGGGTTTTGAAGATGAGGAACAAGTAATTTAAATGGCAGGTAAAATAAATAAATAACTGTAAAATAAACTCTTGGCAAGATATGAAAATTCGGAAGTCCTATCCTAGTTACTCCTATAAGAATGGAAGTTAATCCCACTTAGTTAACCTTTTGCGTAAGCAAGGGAAAGTCAAGTGAACCAATTGGTTAGATTTCCCAAGTCCTAGTCAATTCCTAAGGAAAGACTAGAGTTAGTAGAATTCCAGTTAATTAGCTGGCATAACAATCAATCATGAATAGTTGGTAACTCAAGAGCTTCCAGTTAATCAATTAAAGCCAATAATGTGGAAAGCTAAACATGAATCTTAGATCTGAAATACCTCAAATAACATACATTCAAAGCAATAAAATCTAACATGGACAATATTCATATGCCAATTGGGCAACATAAATCAAATACAAATAAAAGCATTAAAGTATCCCAAAGTAGAAGAGAAATATAAAGTAAAAGAAATATTGAACATGATGACGAGTTTAAATAAATCCTAATTTCTAAAAATCTTAATTTCTAAATCCTAAGAGAGAGGAGAGAGCCTCTCTCTCTAAAGACTACATCTAAAACCTAAAATTGTGAATTCTGAAAAGCCTCATGAGTCTCTGCATGTTTCCTGACTTTTATCTGTGTTTCTGGGCCAAAAACTGGGTTGAAATCTGGCCCAGAATCTTTGCCAGTGACTTTTGTAAATCTGGACGTGTCATTCACGCGGACGCGTCATTCAGCGTTTTTTCTTTTCCATGCGGGTGCGTCGCTTCTGCTTTTCCAATCCGTGCGTCCGCATCACTCATGCGGCCGCGTCACTGTGAATTCCTTTCTTTTGCGCGGTCGCGTCGCTGACGCGTACGCGTCACTTCTCGCTGGTCATCTCCTCAATTTCTTGTGTTCCTTCCATTTTTGCAAGCTTCCTTCCCAATCTCTCACTCATTCATGCCCTATAAAGCTTGAAACACTTAACACACAGATCAAGGCATCGAATGGTAATAAGAGAGGATTAAGATTAGCTAAACTAAGACCAAAGAAGCATGTTTTCAATCATGTAATAATTTTAGGAAGGAAATATAAATGCATGCTAATTATATGATTAAGTGGGTAAAGAGCATGATAAAACCACACAATTAAACACATTGTAAACCATAAAATAGTGGTTTATCAACCTCCCCACACTTAAACATTAGCATGTCCTCATGCTAAACTCAAGGAGACCAAATAAATGAGTAGGGAAAGGCAAGACTTATGCAATGCAACCTATGAATGTGAATACAACTACATGCAAAGATGATTCTACCTACTTGGTGAAAAAGTAAATAAATCTTTCAAGAACAAATATGAACTGGATTTCACTAATTCAAATCACAAAATACAATATGAATAACTTGCAAGAAGAAGATAGCTCATGAAAGTAGGGAACATAGAATCAAGCATTGAACCCTTACTAGTAGTGTATATCGCTCTAGTCTCTCAAGTGTCTAGGGTTAATCACTCTATTCTTCCCTATTCATGCTTTCTAAACTTTGTTCTTTACCTAACCAATCAACAATATTTAATGTACCAATGCAAACATCATGAGGTCTTTTCAAAGGTTGTAATGGGGCTAAGGTGAAGGTAAGGGTATATATATAAGGCTAAGTGAGCTTGTAAAGTGAATCCTTGAGTAGTCTAAGATCTCACCTAACAAATACATACTCTATACAAATTTTAAAATTATACTTAGCCTCCCATAATTCCCACTTTTGTATGATTCTCATACTCATGTACCAAATTTTTTATATTTCTTTACTTTTATCACATGTGCATTGATCTTTCAACTTGACATTGGGGTAATTCTGTCCCCTTATTTGTTTACTTATTTATTGAATTTTTTTTGAATCATAAAGGCAAACATAACTTATCAATGCATATGGATTTTCCATTATTTTTCTCTTTTGGTTTTTCATGAGTAGGTTTCCAAATTCCCAATATTCAAATAAATTAGAAAAATGATATATTCCCTTATTAACCCATGATCCCACAGTTTCCCCACACTTAGTTGATGCATAATTTCTATCTTAAGCTAACCAAAGATTCACTTGGGATTTTTAATTTGTTTTTCTGCTTAAGGCTAGTAATGTGGTTATAGAACAAGAGGGGATTTAAAAAGCTCAAGGGGGCTAACAAGGGTGATGTAAAAGGTAGGCCAATTTGGAATAAGTGAGGAATTTACACAATGGCCTCAATCATATGTAGGCATATAAATACACTAAATAATGGACATATAGAATGGAACAAAGCAAAGATTGCAATTATAGAGAAGAAAACACACAAGAATAAAATATCATGGTTAAACAATGTAACCATATAAATAAGCTCAAAATCTCATGGGTTGTGTGTTCTTTGGCTCAAAAACCATGTTCCAAATACAACTTTAAACAAATTTAACAAAAAATTTTCAATTTAAATTAGTGAAATACTATAAAAATTTCTTGAAAAAGAAAATATTACTTCAACCAAGTAGTGGCTAAATGCATAAAATCAAACAAACATGCAAATGCAACAATTAACAAATTAACATTGGTGTTGAGAAGGGACTAACTAACCCGTGGAGATCGGTATCGACCTCCCCACACTTAAAGATTGCACCATCCTCGGTGCATGTTGAGATGTGCAGGTGGATGGGGGTTGTGGTTCCTTAGCTGGTGCTCTTTTTTTTTTTGTTCCTTTCCTTGCCGGTGGTTTGGGAGTAGCTTTCTCTCTACCCTTCTTGGTGGCCATCCTGAAAAAGGGAGAAAGAAAGTAACTTTTAAAGCTAAGGTTTAGAGCAAGGAAGAGAATGGGAAAGGTGGTAATCAATGCACAGGAATGGATGATGATGTGAACACATGGTCATGACTACATGTGGCAAATTAACAATTGAAATATAGGAAGTGCATGTGAAGAAAATTGAATGCAAGGTGTTTATTGGCATGCCGGCAAGGGCATGAGTAGCATAGATCAAGCATTCAATGTCCAAGTTAAATTACCAAGTCTTTCAAACTAACAACATATTTGTAATAACAATTATATTTAATTAATAAAATATAAAAAGGGTTTTGTGAAAAGCAAGGATTTAGAGTAGTATAAAAATATAAAAGTAGTGCACAACGCCATACGGGTGTTTTCACAAATACATAGCATGCATGGTAAATAAGGTATTGAAAGTATTAAATTGAACATGCAAGCAACCCTATAAAAATAATATATAATTGTCAAACAGTTCCTTTTAATAATCCACAAGAAAAATATGGGAAATAATGACCCAAATAAATTTCCAACACCAACATAAAAATGCATGAAAATAAAAAAGAAAGGAGAAAGAAGGAATAAGAAAGAAGGAAGAAGGGGGAAGGAAGAAATAAGAAAGGAAGAGAAAAAAGTAGGATTTGGGGAAAAAAATAAGATATTTTGGCAGATTAAGATAAGATGTGCGCCGCTGGTGACGCGGACGCGTGACGCACGCATTTGCGCGGGAAGCACGTAAGTGAGGTGACGCGGGAGCGTCGGTCACGCGGACGCGTGACATGGTTTGTGCTAGTGGCGCGAGGGAAGCCGCGCGCTCGCGCAACTTTCTGTTTGAAACTCATTTTGCCAAAATTTAGGGTGACGCGGTCGCGTGGGTGACGTGATCGCGTGGATGGCCTGAATTTGAAAACGGCGCCGACGCGTGGGGTACACGTACGCGTGGCAAGGCTGGTGCTTCTAGCACGAGTCCAGCCCAATTCTAGCTCAACTCTCGGCCATACACCCTTTTTACATCGATTTTGAGGTGCGCATTCGCGTGGGTGACGCGGACGCGTGGGAGGCGTTTTTCCCATATGACGCGGACGCGTCAGCGACGCGGTCGCATGGATCAAGTTGTGCCAAAGGCACGCCTCCAGCCACGCTTTTGCATGACTCTCTGTTCAATTTATTTTCTTCCCTACGCACCTACGACGCGGACGCGTCGGCGACGCTGCCGCGTCGCGTGCGTTTTTTTTATGCAATATGCAGAATGAAATGCTTAATATGAATGCTATGCATGATCCAGGTTCAATCAGAACTCAAAAACAGACTAAAATTAAAACTAAAAAAAAGGAATGATCATACCATGGTGGGTTGTCTCCCACCCAGCACTTTTAGTTAAAGTCCTTAAGTTGGACATTTTGGTGAGCTTTTTGTCATGACGGCTTATGCTTGTATTAATCCAGGAATCTCCACCAATGTTTCGAGTTCCAGTAGCCTCCGGGGTCCCAAACTAGGCGCAGAAAGCCTTTAAGTAAGTTAAAGCAAGTGACAAGGCCCCAAGAGTGTTGATTACCAAAACTTCATAGTCGTTATATTAAAAAGTAAAGACAAAAACTTGATGCGGTATTTTACAACCCACACTACTAACCGGAAAGTGCACCGGGTCGTACCAAGTAATACCTTACGTGAGTAAGGGTCGATCCCACGAGGATTGATGGATTAAGCAACAGTTATTAAGTGATAAGCTTAGTTAGGCAAGCAGAAATTGGTTTTGAGATGTTCAAAAATTTTAAGTGTAAATTCAGAATATCAAAGACAGGCAGATTAATAAGTTGGGAATAAAATATTAGAGAAAACAGTTAAGGTTTCAGAGTTATCTATTTTTCTAGATTTATTTTCTTACTAACTATTTTAATCATGCAAGATTTAATTTCATGGAAAACTATATATGACTAGACCCTAATTCCTTAGACCCTCCTAGTCTCCTCTAAAATTCATTAATTGCCAATTCCTTGGTCAATTAATTCCAATTAGAAGGTGATGATCAATTTCTAGTTTATATGCCAAAAGAATTCTAATTATCCAAAAATAAGGGGATTATATGTCACGTATCCCGTTAAATACAAACAATTAAAATTCAGTATAATATGTTTTCAAGCTGTTGTTCAAGTAAAGAGCTTTTCCAAGTTTTACAAGAACTCAATTAGAACATGGGTCATACTTCCGTTCCACCCATATTTCATAAAATGAAGAACGAAAACAATTATTGAAATATAAATCAAGGCATGAATTAAATTAGAAAGATCAAACGAATAAATCCATACAAATAGACAGAGCTCCTAACCTTAACAATGAAGGATTAGTTGCTCATGGTTCAGAGAAGAAAAATAAGGGTTCTGATAACAATCTGGTATCTGTCTAAAATGTACAGAGTTCCTATTTATTACTAATCCTAATAGGTTTAAAATCTAAAATTAAAAATAATATCTTTTCCTAAAAGATAAGATTTGAATTTAAATTCGAATTAATTAACAGATCTTCAGTTGATGGGTGGGGACCACTTGATTTGTCCATTCTGCAGCTTCTAATCTGTGTTTTCTGGGCTGGAAACTGGGTCAAAAATAGCCCAGAAATCGTAACCAGCTTTTTCTGTATTATTGCAGATCGCGCATGTGACGCGTCCGCGTCGTCCATGTGCTCGCGTCATTTGTGCAGATTCTAGTCCACGCGTTCGCATCAGGCACGCGATCGCGTCATTGCAACTTCTCCATTCTGCGCGGTCGCGTGAGCCATGCGTCTGCGTCGGTCTTCGCTGGTCATCCCTTTGGTTTTTTCTTTTTCTCTACAAAAACTTCATCAAATCCATCCGAATGCTACCTAAAATGAATAAAATTGCACAAAACTCAAAATAGCATCCATAGTGGCTAAAATATAATTAATTCTAAATTAAACTCAACAATTTAGATGCAAATTCACTAGCAAAAAGATAGATAAGATGCTCACGCATCACAATACCAAACTTAAACTTTTGCTTGTTCTCAAGCAACCAAAACTAATATAAGCTTATGATGTGAATTTGCATAAGAATGAGAGTTTGATTAAGCTCATGTCTCTTTTTATAGTGGGGTTTATAACTGTAATCTTGAATAGGTTTGGCATCTCACTCTCCTTTGAATCAGAAGGATGTCATTGTCATTTGGAATTAGAATCCGGATAATATTATGAATTCTCTTATCTTTATATTTCAGTTTAATCCTTGAACACAGCAAAATTTAGTTTAATTTATTTTTCTTTGGTGCTTTGCACCTTGAGCCTAGCCGTGACTTTAAATGTTTTGTCTCAAGGATTACTTGACACAGAAACACCACAAGAACTTAACTGGGGGACTCTCTTTGAGTCCTGATTTTTCTTTCAGTTACTCCCAGACAGTGGTGCTCAAAGCCTTTGGCATACTCTATTAAATGTAATTGATCTCGACTCTAGGTGTTCTGTCTCAAGGATTACTTGACATAATCACACACAAGCATATGACTAGGAAAACAACTCTTTGAGCTTTTAATCATGTCTGACCTCCCATGTCATTGATGCTCAGAGCCTTGGACTTTGCTTTTATTATTATTTATTTATTTATATAATGATTTTTTTTTTGCTGTTTCCTTTGCTTCAAGGATTACATTTTTGTTTATTTCAGGGAAGTCATAATAATTCTCTAAATTCTCGTTCCTTATACATCAACATCCCTTGATTCAAATTCAAATATCCACTGTTCATATCATGCATTCAAAAATCACAGAAAATACCACCATATTTAAGTAAATAAGACTATTCTTATAATTAAACTCAATTTCTCATGCAATACATCACTTCTTTTTTTTTTCTTTTTAGATTCAAGTTCAGTGAGTGGTACATGAAACATCTTTTCAGCATTAAAGAAATTAAAAAAATTAATAAACATATTTTAATTAAATTTCAAATTTTCAAAAAAAATTTAAATAAATAGCACCAATATTGTTCTTAATTTCTGAAATTAAGTATGGTGTTGACTATTTATTATTTTTCTTCTATTTATTTTATTCAATATTTTTATCTCTTTACATAGAGTTACTTCACTGGGAATTCTCTGCACTCTGACGTAGAGATTCCCAATCTTTCTTGTTTTCTGTTTGTTTATGCACAGGAACAAAGACAAAGAACATCTCTTAGACTTTGATCCTGAACCAGAAAGGACTTTTAGGCGACGTTTACAACAGGCAAAATTGTACAAGGCGGCAGAATCCACTATGAATGCTAACAATGCTGATAATCCTAATGCGGCAAACCCGAATGGGAATGAGCAACAAAGGAGAGTGCTTGGGTCCTACTCTTCTCCTACCACAGATCTTTATGGAAAAAGCATCGTAGTGCCTCCTATTGCTGCGAACAACTTCGAGTTGAAGCCTCAACTGGTCACCCTGGTGCAAAAAAACTGCCAGTATCATGGTCTCCCCCACGAAGACCCAAATCAATTCATTTCAAGTTTTCTGCAGATTTGTGATACTGTGAAGACAAATGGAGTGAACCCAGATGTGTACAAACTAATGCTCTTCCCATTTGCTCTGAGGGATGGAGCAAAACTATGTCTAGATTCTCAACCCAAGGACAGTTTGGATACTTAGAACAAGGTGGTTACTGAGTTTCTCACAAAATTTTTCCCACCAAAGAAGCTGACTAAGCATAGGATGGAGGTTCAGACCTTCAGACAGAAGGATGGTGAGACTCTGTATGAAGCTTGGGAGAGATACAAGCTACTGACTAGGCAATGCCCTCTAGACATGTTCTCCAAATGGACACAAATAGACATATTTTATGAAGGCTTGGGTGAAGTGTCCAAAACGTGCTTAGACAATTCTGCAGGAGGTTCATTGCACAAGAAGAAGACACCGGAGGAGACTATTAAGCTGATTGAATTGGTTGCAAGCAACCAATATTTATACTTCTCTAACAGGAATCCTGTGAATTCTGACACCCCTCAGAAGAGAGGTGTGTTGGAAGTAGATGCTATTAATGCTCTTCTTGCTCAGAACAAGCTGATGTCTTAGCAAATAAATCTACTTACTCAACAGATGGGTGGCATGCAAGTCTCAGCTATCAACACCCAAAATCCACCACAGGAAGTCTCCTATGACATGGCAGGTAATTTTGTGCAAAATGATAATTATGATTATGCTCAACCTTCTTTTGAACAGGTGAATTACATGGGGAGTGGTCCTAGGAATCCCAACAATGACCCATATTCTAAGACATACAACCCGGGATGGAGGAATCACCCAAATTTTAGATGGAGGGATCAACCTCAGAGACCTCAAAACCTCAACAATAATTCTCAGGGCGGTTTCCAACAGAACAATGATTTGGAAGCAATATTGACAGGTTTTAGACAGGAAACCAGAGCATCCATCAAGAACCTGGATATTCAAATGGGTCAAACAGCTACCAGAGTTAATGAAATTGATCAGAGGACCACTAATAGCCTTCCTAGTAACACAATTCCAAATCCAAGAGAGGAATGCAAGGCTATCACTGTGATAAGTGGACAAGATGCAAGTGCAGAAGCACAAGTTATACAGGAAACCAGAGCCTCCATTAGAAATTTAGAGGTGCTAGTAGACCAACTGAGCAAGCAAATACTTGAGAGGTCTGCAAGTGCATTTCAAGGTGACACAATGGTGAACCCAAGAGAAGATTGCAAGGTTATTCAATTGAGAAGTGGTAAAGTAGCTGGTTCTGAGACCAAGGTCAATGAAGAGCCAGTTGAAAAGGATGCTCCAGAGGAGAAGAAGGAAGAAGTAGAGCACACCCCTGCAAAGGGTGCAGACAACCCATTCCCAGACTCTCTTGACACTTATCCTACTGATGAGAGAACTTTTGCGTGATCTAGAAATTTGCGGATAAATCCTCGTTGCAAGTATAGTTTCTAAACCTTCAAAAGTCCTTTCATACAAATGTTTTGGGTGTCACAAGTAACAAACCCTTTAGAAATTGTTAACCGAGTATTCAAACCTCGGGTCGTCTTCTCAAGGAACTGCGAGGAAGTATGTTCTTTTTATTGGTTATAAAGGTTGTAATCGGGGTTTAGAAGGTGAGAAGCAAGTAATTTAAATGATGAGTGAATTAAATGGCAATTAAAAATAAATAATAACTGTAAAACAACTTTTGGCAAGATAAGGGAATTTAGAGGTCTAACTTAGTTATCTCTCTCAACTATAATAAAAGTTGAATCTAAACTCCACTTGGTCAACCTTTACCAGGGTAAAGGAAAGTCAAGGGACTAATTAAATTAACCTTTGAATCCTAATTATTTACTAAGAAAAGGTTGGGATTATTTAGGTTCAGCTCAATTAGCAAGATAACGATTATTAATTACGTTGAGTTTAATAACTGTTGAGTTACTAAATTCTTAATCAGAACCAAAAGGGGAAAAAGTAAAATTGCTGGAATAATAAAAATATCCCTAGATGGGAAGCAATGGCAACTTAATTCAAAGAGAACAATTATAAACTGAAAATACCTCAATTATCATCAATTCAAAGAACAATCCGTGACATGGGAGAAATTCATAAATCAAATTATAATAATCAATTCAAATGTCGGAATAAATAAATAAAAGTAAAACTTAAAATAAAAGAACGTTAAACCTGGGATCCAGAGTTACTCTTAAAACAAGAAGAAATCCTAAATCCTAAAAGAGAGAGAGAATCTCTCTCTAGACTAAATCTAAATCATGGAAAAGTAAAATTATGCGAGCTCTCCTTGAATGGATGCATTCCCCCACTTCATAACCTCTGGTCTATACTTTCTGGACTTGGATTTGGGCCAAAAAGGGCTTTAGAACTCGCTGGGGCGTATTTTGTAATTTTCTGGTGCGTGGCCTCTGTCACGCGTCCGCGTGGGTCTTGCGGTCGCGTCATTCGGAGCTTTTCCTTGTCACGCGGTCGCGTCAATCTTGCGACCGCGTCATGTGCGTTCTGCTTAAGGTGCGCGATCGCGTGAGTCATGCGGCCGTGTCGCTGAATCTTCGCTTCTTGCACGCGATCGCATCGTCCATGCGATCGCGTGAACACCAGTTTCCTTAAAGCTCCGTTTTGCTTTTTCCTTCCATTTTTGTATGTTTCCTTTTCCATCCTCTAAGTCATTCTGCCTTAGAAAATTTGAAACTAGTCAACATACTAATCACGGCATTGAATGGAAATAAAGGTAATTAAAATAATTAATTTTTAAAGCTTAGAAAACATGTTTTTCACAATACGATATAATAAGGAAGGGAAAGTAAAACCATGCAATTAATGTGAATAAGTAGGTGAAGGATTATATAAATCACTCAAATTAAGCACAAAAGAACCCATGAAATATGGGTTTATCACCTACACTGCCAAAGGCTCCTGAGTAGAAGCCTAAGATGCCATATCCTCAGAGACATCAAAAGGAGACCAAGGACAAGCAGTTCTCAAAGTTCTTGGAAATCTTCAAAAAGTTGCAAATCAATATCCCTTTTGCTGAGGTTTTGGAGCAAATGCCTATCTATGCCAAATTCATGAAGGAGCTGTTGTCAAAGAAAAAGCGTTTAAAGGGAGATGAGGCAGTAGTCCTGACAAAGGAATGTAGTGCTGTAATTCAGAATAACTTGCCAAAGAAGATGCCAGATCCAGGGAGCTTTCAAATTCCATGCACAATTGGGAGCACAACCTTTGAGAAAGTCCTATGTGATCTGGGGGCAAGCATAAATCTAATGCCCTTATCTATGAGGCACAACCCACAAAGATAGCATTGCAAATCCAAGAGGCACAACCCACAAAGATAGCATTACAGATGGCAGATAAATCTATGAAGCTTGCATACGGATTAGTGGAGAATATCTTGGACAAAGTGGGTAAGTTCTTCCTCCTAGCAGACTTTGTGATTCTGGACACAGGGGAGGATGAGAATGCCTCTATAATTCTAGGAAGACCATTCCTAGCCACTGGAAGAGCTCTGATTGATGTAGAAGTGGGTGAATTAGTGCTTAGAGTGCATAATGAGCAACTGGTCTTTCATGTCTTCAAAGATATACATCCAACAGGTAAAGAAGAGAGGTGCATGCAGGCTGAGCTTATTGATCCAAACCTTCAAATACCGCCTGATGATACACAGTAGAATCTGCAACTCAAACCTCCCTTGGTAACAGTCAATAAAATTCCTCCTGACATCAAACCTAAGTTTGGTGTTGGAAATGCATCATCTACAAAGGAAGAGGTTCCCAAAAAGAAGAAAGTACCCATAGGATGGAGAAACAAAAAGATCCCCACTGAAGGTTTCTCCCCAGGAATGAAGGTAGTGTTGACCAGCAATCCAGCATGGGTGGGTTTATACAGTAATCAGAATCCTCTCTCTGGAGCATATTGAGCTACGTTATGGAGATACAGGAAAAAAGTTCAAAGTAAGGGGTGAAGAGCTGAGGCCCTATGATCCTCCTCCTTAGAGGAGCTGACCGTCAAGCTAGTGACGATAAAGAAGCGCTTATCGGGAGGCAACGCGATAACTTCGTATCCCTAGCTATTTTTCATAGTAGTAGTTTTCTTATTTATTTTATTTGAGTTCTTACTAATTTTCTGATCATGCAGCTATATTATTCCAGGAACTGAATACTTTAATATTTCAAAAAAAAAGCGAGAGAAGGCACACGACGCGCAAGCGTCGCTGACGCGTACGCATCACTTATTTGTGCGTGAAAAATAAATTTGACAGAGAGTTATGCGGGAGTGGCGCAGGAATGGAGCCTTTCGCACAAACGATCCCACGCGTTCGCATACCCGATGCGTTCGCGTCGTTTGTGATTTTCGCCAGTCACGCGTGCGCGTCACCGACGCGAATGCGTGACCTGCCAATTCGACGTAAAAGAGTGTTTGGGCAGAGAGTTGTGCTGGCTTGGGGCAAGAAGTGTGCTAAAAGCACAAATTTGGTCACGCGGACATGTGGCTGACGCATCTGCGTCAATTGCACATATGGCCATCCACGCGTTCGCGTGCATGACGCGAACGCATTGTATGAAAATTTGGCTCCCAAGCCATGCGAACAGAAAGTCACGCGGGCACGCGGCTGGCTTCGCGTGAATCACACAAAACCCAGGACACGCGGACGCATGCCTAACGCTAACGCGTCACTAAGAACATTCGCGACCCACGCGTACGCGTGCTGCACGCGTCCGCGTCACTTGCGCCGCCCAGTTTTCTTTCTCTCTCTCTCCCAATCCTAATTATCTCTTTTTCTTTTTTCCATTTATTTTTTTCCTCATAATATTTGTCTCTTCTATTTTCAGTTCTTCTTTGCTTGAGGACAAGCAAACCTTTAAGTTTGGTGTTGACGCTTCACTCACTGGTTTTCTGGCACAAAAAAGAGGCGAATCATCTTCACTAAGGAGCACAACCTGAAGAATAAAACGACCGCTAAGGATAACTAAAGTGGTTGAGTTCCTTTCATTTTTATTCCTCCCCTCTTTTTTTCTATGTTATGTTCTGGCTTTCTGCTATTTTGCTTTGTTTGTTGCATGATCTTTTATTAGTTAGAATTCTAGGACTAGTTTCTTTTTTAATTTCTTTAATGCTGAAAAGATGTTTCATGTACCACTCACTGAACTTGAATCTAATAAAAAAGAAAAGAAGTGATGTATTGCATGAGAAATTGAGTCTAATTTTAGAAATAGTCTCATTTACTTAAAAGTGGTGGTATTTTATGTGATTTTTGAATGCATGATATGAACAGGGCATATTTGAATTTGAATCAAGTGATGTTGATGTATAAGGAACATGAATTTAGAGAATTATTATGACTTCTCTGAAATAAACAAAAATTAAATCCTTGAAGGAAAAGAAACAGCAAAAGAAAAAAATATATAAATTAAAAATAATAATAATAAAAGCAAGGTCCAAGGCTCTGAGCATCAATGACTAGGTAGGTCAGACATGATTAAAAGCTCAAAGAGTTGTTTCCCTAGTCATATGCTTGTGGTGTGACTGTGTCAAGTAATCCTTGAGACAGAACACTTAGAGTCGAGACCAAGTGCGTTTAACAGAGTATGCCAAAGGCTTTGAGCACCACTGTCAGGGAGTAACTGAAAGAAAAATCAGAACTCAAAGGTAGTTCTCCAGTTAAGTGCTTGTGGTGTTTTTGTGTCAAGTAAATCTTGAGATAAAACATTTAAAGTCACGGCTAGGCTCAAAGTGCAAAGCACCAAAGAAAAATAAATTAAAAGTAAATGTTGCTGTGTTCAAGGATTAAACTGAAATGTAAAGATCAGAGAATTCATAATATCATTCGGATTCTAATTCAGAATGACAATAACATTCTTGATTCAAAGGAGAGTGAGATGCCAAACCTATTCAGGATTACAGTTATAAACCCCACTATAAAAAGAGACATGAGCTTAATCGAACTCTTATTCTCATGAAAATTCACATCATAAGCTTATATTAGTTTTGGTTGCTTGAGGACAAGCAACAGTTTAAGTTTGGTGTTGTGATGCGTGAGCATCTTGTCTATCTTTTCCTAGTGAATTTGCATCTAATTTGTTGAGTTTAATTAAGAATTAATTATATTTTAGCCACTATGGATGCTATTTTGAGTTTTGTGCAATTTTATTTAGTTTAGGTTGCATTCGGAGAGATTTGATGAAGTTTCTGCCGAGAAAACGAAGAAACCAAAGAGATGACCAGCGAAGACCAACGCGGACGCATGGCTCACGCGACCGCGCGGAATGGAGAAGTTGCAATGACGCGATCGCGTGCCTGACGCGAACGCGTGGACTAGAATCTGCACAAATGACGCGAGTGCATGGACGATGCAGACGCGTCACATGCGCGTCTGCAATAATACAGAAAATGTTGGTTTTGATTTTTGGGTTGTTTTTGACCCAGTTTCCAGCCCAGAAAACACAGATTAGAAGCTGTAGAATGGACAAATCAAGTGGTCCCCACCCATCAAATGAAGATCTGTTAATTAATTCGAATTTAAATTCAAATTTTATCTTTTAGGAAAAGATATTATTTTTAATTTTTTATTTTAAACCTATTAGGATTAGTAATAAATAGAAATACTGTAAACTTAGACAGAGATGAGATTGTTACCAGAACCCTTATTTTTCTTCTCTGAACCATGAGCAACTAATCCTTCATTGTTAAGGTTAGGAGCTCTGTCTATTTGTATGGATTTATTCGTTTGATCTTTCTAATTTAATTCATGTCTTGATTTATTTTTCAATAATTGTTTTCGTTCTTCATTTTATGAAATATGGGTGGAACGGAAGTATGACCCATGTTCTAATTGAGTTCTTGTAAAACTTGGAAAAGCTCTTTACTTGAACAACAGCTTGAAAACATATTATACTGAATTTTAATTGTTTGTATTTAATGAGATACGTGACATATAATCCCCTTATTTTTGGATAATTAGAATTCTTTTGGCATATAAACTAGAAATTGATCATCACCTTCTAATTGGAATTAATTGACCAAGGAATTGGCAATTAATGAATTTTAGAGGAGACTAGGAAGGTCTAAGGAATTAGGGTCTAGTCATATATAGTTTGCCATGAAATTAAATCTTGCATGATTAAAATAGTCAGTATGAAAATAAATCTGGAAAAATAGATAACTCTGAAACCTTAACTATTTTCTCTAATATTTTATTCCCAACTTAATAATCTGCCTGTCTTTGATATTCTGAATTTACACTTAAACTTTTTGAACATCTCAAAACCAATTTTTGCTTGCCTAACTAAGCTTATCACTCAATAACTGTTGCTTAATCCATTACTCCTCGTGGGATAGACCCTTACTCACGTAAGGTATTACTTGGTACGACCCGGTGCACTTGCCAGTTAGTAGTGTGGGTTGTAAAATACCGCATTAAGTTTTTGGCGCTGTTGTCGGGGATTGATAGTGATTAACAACGATTAATTATTTGATTATTTAGATTAGGTATTTTAATTTTAATTTTAATTTTATTTAAACATTATTTAATTATAAAAAAATTAATAAACATATTTTGAATTAAATTTCAAATTTTCAAAAAAATTTAAATAAATAGCACCAATATTGTTCTTAATTTCTGAAATTAAGTTTGGTGTTGACTATTTATTATTTTTCTTCTATTTATTTTATTCAATATTTTTATCTCTTTACACATAGTTACTTCACTGGGAATTCTCTGCACTCTGACGTAGAGATTCCCAATCTTTCTTGTTTTCTGTTTGTTTATGCGCAGAAACAGAGACAAAGAACATCTCTTAGACTTTGATCCTGAACCTGAAAGGACTTTCAGGCGACGTTTACAACAGGCAAAATTGTACAAGGCTGCAGAATCCACTATGAATGCTAACAATGCTGATAATTCCAATGCGGCAAACCCGAATGGGAATGAGCAACAAAGGAGAGTGCTTGGCTCCTACTCTTATCCTACCGCAGATCTTTATGGAAAAAGCATCGTAGTGCCTCCTATTGCTGCGAACAACTTCGAGTTGAATCCTCAACCGGTCACCCTGGTATAACAAAACAGCCAGTATCATGGTCTCCCCCACGAAGACCCAAATCAATTCATTTCAAGTTTTCTGCAGATTTGTGATACTGTGAAGACAAATGGAGTGAACCCAGATGTGTACAAACTAATGCTCTTCCTATTTGCTCTGAGGGATGGAGCAAAACTATGGCTAGATTCTCAACCCAAGGATAGTTTGGATACTTGGAACAAGGTGGTTACTAAGTTTCTCACAAAATTTTTCCCACCAAAGAAGTTGACTAAGCTTAGGATGGAGGTTCAGACCTTCAAACAGAAGGATGGTGAGACTCTGTATGAAGCTTGGGAGAGATACAAGCTACTGACTAGGCAATGCCCTCCACACATGTTCTCCAAATGGACACAAATAGACATATTTTATGAAGGCCTGGGTGAAATGTCCAAAATGTGCTTAGACAATTTTGCAGGAGGTTCATTGCACAAGAAGAAGACACCAGAGGAGACTATTGAGCTGATTGAATTGGTTGCAAGCAACCAATATTTATACTCCTCTAACAGGAATCTTGTGAATTCTGAAACCCCTCAGAAGAGAGGCGTGTTGGAAGTAGATGCTATTAATTCTCTTCTTGCTCAGAACAAGCTGATGTCTCAGCAAATAAATCTACTTACTCAACAGATGGGTGGCATGCAAGTCTCAGCTATCAACACCCAAAATCCACCACAGGAATTCTCCTATGACATGGCAGGTAATTTTGTGCAAAATGATAATTATGATTATGCTCAACCTTCTTTTGAACAGGTGAATTACATGGGGAGTGGTCCTAGGAATCCCAACAATGACCCATATTCTAAGACATACAACCCGTGATGGAGGAATCACCCAAATTTTGGATGGAGGGATCAACCTCAGAGACCTCAGAACTTCAACAATAATTCTCAGGGCGGTTTCCAACAGAACAATGATTTGGAAGCAATATTGACAGGTTTTAGACAGGAAACCAGAGCATCCATCAAGAACCTGGAGATTCAAATGGGTCAAATAGCCACCAGAGTTAATGAAATTGATCAGAGGACCACTAATAGCCTTCCTAGTGACACAATTCCAAATCCAAGAGAGGAATGCAAGGCTATCACTGTGATAAGTGGACAAGTGGCAAGTGCAGAAGCACAAGTTATGGAGGAAACCAGAGCCTCCATTAGAAATTTAGAGGTGCTAGTAAACCAACTGAGCAAGAAAATACTTGAGAGGTCTGCAAGTGCATTTCAAGGTGACACAGTGGTGAACCCAGGAGAAGATTGCAAGGTTATTCAATTGAGAAGTGGTAAAGTAGCTGGTTTTGAGACCAAGGTCAATGAAGAGCCAGTTGAAAAGAATGCTCCAGAGGTGAAGAAGGAAGAGGTAGAGCACGCCCCTCCAAAGCGTGCAGACAACCCATTCCCAGACTCTCTTAACACTTATCCTACACTGCCAAAGGCTCCTGAGTATAAGCCTTAGATGCCATATCCTCAGAGAATTCAAAAGGAGACCAAGGACAAGCAGTTCTCAAAGTTCTTGGAAATTTTTAGAAAGTTACAATTCAATATTCCTTTTGCTGAGGTTTTGGAGCAAATGACTATCTATGCCAAATTCATGAAGGAGCTGTTGTCAAAGAAAAAGCGTTTAAAGGGAGATGAGACAGTAGTCCTGACTAAGGAATGTAGTGCTGTAATTCAGAATAACTTGCCAAAGAAGATGCCAGATCCAGGGAGCTTTCAAATTCCATGCACCATTGGGAGCACAACCTTTGAGAAAGCCCTATGTGATCTGGGGGCAAGCATAAATCTAATGCCCTTATCTGTGATGAAAAAGCTGCAAATCCAAGAGGCACAACCCACAAAGATAACATTGCAGATGGCAGATAAATCTATGAAGCCTGCATACGGATTAGTCGAGAATATCTTGGTCAAAGTGGGTAAGTTCTTCCTCCCAGCAGACTTTGTGATTCTGGACACAGGGGAGGATGAGAATGCCTCTATAATTCTAGGAAGACCATTCCTAGCCACTGGAAGAGCTCTGATTGATGTAGAAGTGGGTGAATTAGTGCTTAGAGTGCATAATGAGCAACCGGTCTTTCATGTCTTCAAAGATATACATCCAACAGGTAAAGAAGAGAGGTGCATGTAGGGTGAGCTTATTGATCCAAACCTTCAAAAACCGCCTGAAGATACACAGCAGAATCTGCAACTCAAACCTCCTTTGGTAACAGTCAATAAAATTCCTCCTGACATCAAACCTAAGTTTGGTGTTGGAAAGGCATCATCTACAAAGGAAGAGGTTCCCAAAAAGAAGAAAGTACCTAGAGGATGGAAAAACAAAAAGATCCCCACTGAAGGTTTCTCCCCAGGAATGAAGGTAGTGTTGATCAGCAATCCAGCATGGGTGGATTTATACAGTAATCAGAATCCTCTCTTTGGAGCATATTGAGCTACGTTATGGAGATACAGGAAAAATGTTCAAAGTAAAGGGTGAAGAGCTGAGCCCCTATGATCCTCCTCCTTAGAGGAGCTGACCGTCAAGCTAGTGACGATAAAGAAGCGCTTATCGGGAGGCAACCCGATAACTTCGTATCCCTAGCTATTTTTCATAGTAGTAGTTTTCTTATTTATTTTATTTGAGTTCTTACTAATTTTCTGATCATGCAGCTATATTATTCCAGGAACTGAATACTTCAATATTTCAAAAAAAAGCGAGAGAAGGCACACGACGCGGACGCGTCACTTATTTGTGCGTGAAAAATGATATCTGACAGAGAGTTGCACGGGAGTGGCGCAAGAATGGAGCCTTTCGCACAAATGATCCCACGCGTTCGCGTACCCCACACGTTCGCGTCGTTTATGATTTTCGCCAGTCACGCAGGCGCGTCACCGACGCGAACGCGTGACCTGCCAATTCAACGTAAAAGAGTGTTTAGGCAAAGAGTTGTGCTGGCTTGGGGCAGGAAGTGTGCTAAAAGCACAAATTTGGTCACGCGGACATGTGGCTGATGCGTCTGCGTCAATTGCACGTATGGCCATCCACGCGTTCGCGTGCATGACGGAACGCGTTGTATGAAAATTTGGCTCCCAAGCCATGCGAACAGAAAGTCGCACGGGCGCGCGGCTGGCTTCGCGTGAATCGCACAAAACCCAGGACACGCGAACGCGTGCGTGACGCTAACGCGTCACTAAGAACATTCGCGACCCACGCGTACGCGTGCTGCACGCGTCCGCGTCACTTGCGCCGCCCAGTTTTCTTTCTCTCTCTCTCCCAATCCTAATTATCTCTTATTCTTTTTTCCATTTATTTTTTTCCTCATAATATTTATCTCTTCTATTTTCAGTTCTTCTTTGCTTGAGGACAAGCAAACCTTTAAGTTTGGTGTTGACGCTGTGCTTATTGGTTTTCTGGCACAAAAGAGAGGCGAATCATCTTCACTGAGGAGCACAACCTGAAGAATAAAATGACCGCTAAGGATAACTAAGGTGGTTGAGTTCCTTTCATTTTTATTCCTTCCCTCTTTTTCTATGTTATGTTCCGGTTTTCTGCTATTTTACTTGGTCTATTGCATAATCTTTTATTAGTTAGAATTCTAGGACTAGTTTTTTTTAATTTCTTTAATGCTGAAAAGATGTTTCATATACCACTCACTAAACTTGAATCTAAAAAGAAAAGAAAAAGAAGTGATGTATTGCATGAGAAATTAAGTTTAATTCTAAGAATAGTCTTATTTACTTAAATGTGGTGGTATTTTCTGTGATTTTTGAATGCATGATATGAACAGTGGATATTTGAATTTGAATCAAGGGATGTTGATGTATAAGGAACAGGAATTTAGAGAATTATTATGACTTCTCTGAAATAAACAAAAATGTAATCCTTGAAGCAAAGGAAACAGCAAAAAAAATAATTATATAAATAAATAAATAATAATAAAAGCAAGGTCCAAGGCTCTGAGCATCAATGACTAGGGAGGTCAAACATGATTAAAAGCTCAAAGAGTTGTTTCCCTAGTCATATGCTTGTGGTGTGATTGTGTCAAGTAATCCTTGAGACAGAACACCTAGAGTCGAGATCAATTACATTTAACAGAGTATGCCAAAGGCTTTGAGCACCACTGTCTGGGAGTAACTGAAAGAAAAATCAGGACTCAAAGGGAGTTCTCAACACTATTATTAAAAATATAAGGATTGGGGTCATATGGAGGTGAATGGTGGAAAGGGGCTTGTGAGTGTGGTGGTTAAAAGTTTTGTTGTGAGGATGGTCTCTGAGCATACGGTGGGGCTTGTTGGTAGCTACTAGGCGGTCCACCATATCTATCAGCTTGGTATGCATTGTAGGATGGTCTTTGTTAGTGATACCTAGGAGGGTGTTGTTACCTAAAGGGCTGATCAGATCCTCTTGGCTCCATCCATCTTTGATTGCTTTGACCTTGATCCATCTTCCTGTTATAGCTTCCGTTCCTTGCAACAAAATTAGAACCAAACTCAAAGCGAGAGGGGTGAGAATTCATAGTAGTTGTCAGAAATAAAGGGGGAAAAGAAGAAACAAATAAACAAGTAAAAGAAAAATATTTTTTTTGAAAAATATTTACAATAACCAATAACAAGGCACACGTTTGCAATTCCCCGGCAACGGCACCATTTTGAAGAACTGAAGATTGATGGTTTAGAAATTATAGTAAACTCCCATTGTAAGTATAGTTACTAAACCAAGCAATCAACCTTTCTTACAAATGTTGTGGTTGTCACAAGTAACAAACCCCTTTAAAATTGATAACCGAGTATTTAAACCTCGGGTCATCTTCTCAAGGAATTGCAGGGAGGTATGTTCTTATTATTGGTTATGAAGATTGTAAATCGGGGTTTTGAAGATGAGGAACAAGTAATTTAAATGGCAGGTAAAATAAATAAATAACTGTAAAATAAACTCTTGGCAAGATATGAAAATTCGGAAGTCCTATCCTAGTTACTCCTATAAGAATGGAAGTTAATCCCACTTAGTTAACCTTTGCGTAAGCAAGGGAAAGTCAAGTGAACCAATTGGTTAGATTTCCCAAGTCCTAGCCAATTCCTAAGGAAAGACTAGAGTTAGTGGAATTCCAGTTAATTAGCCGGCATAACAATCAATCATGAATAGTTGGTAACCCAAGAGCTTCCAGTTAATCAATTAAAGCCAATAATGTGGAAAGCTAAACATGAATCTTAGATCTGAAATACCTCAAATAACATACATTCAAAGCAATAAAATCTAACATGGACAATATTCATATGCCAATTGGGCAACATAAATCAAATACAAATAAAAGCATTAAAGTATCCCAAAGTAGAAGAGAAATATAAAGTAAAAGAAATATTGAACCTGACGAAGAATTGAAATAAATCCTAATTTCTAAAAATCCTAATTTCTAAATCCTAAGAGAGAGGAGAGAGCCTCTCTCTCTAAAAACTACATCTAAAACCTAAAATTGTGAATTCTGAAAAGCCTCATGAGTCTCTGCATGTTCCCTAACTTTTATCTGTGTTTCTGGGCCGAAAACTGGGTTGAAATCCGGACCAAAAACTCTGTCAGCGACTTTTGTAATTCTGCAGATCACGCACGTCACGCGGACGCGTCATTCGACGTTTTTTCTTTTCCATGCGGGTGCGTCGTCCATGCCTCCGCGTCGCTTTTGCTTTTCCAATCTGCGCATCTGCATCACTCATGCGGCCGTGTCACTGCGAATTCCTTTCTTCCGCGCGGTCGCGTCGCTGACGCGTACGCGTCACTTCTCGCTGGTCATTTCCTCAATTTCTTGTGTTCTTCCATTTTTGCAAGCTTCCTTCCCAATCTCTCACTCATTCAAGCCCTATAAAGCCTGAAACACTTAACACACAGATCAAGGCATCGAATGGTAATAAGAGATGATTAAGATTACCTAAACTAAGACCAAAGAAGCATGTTTTCAATCATATAATAATTTTAGGAAGGAAATATAAATGCATGCTAATTATATGAATAAGTGGGTAAAGACCATGATAAAACCACATAATTAAACACATTGTAAACCATAAAATAGTGGTTTATCAACGCTTTTTGGCATTGTTTTTAGGTAGTTTTTAGTAGGATCTAGCTACTTTTAGGGATGTTTTTATTAGTTTTATGCAAAATTCATATTTCTGGACTTTACAATGAGTTTGTGTGGTTTTCTATGATTTCAGGTATTTTCAGGCAGAAATTGAGGGATCTAAGCAAAAATCTGATTCAAGCTGAAAAAGGACTGCTGATGTTGTTAGATTCTAACCTCCCTGCACTCGAAATGGATTTTTTGGAGCTACAAAACTCCAAATGGTGCGCTCTTAGTTGCGTTAGAAATTAGACATCCAGATCTTTCCAGCAATATATAATAGTCTAGACTTTATTCGAGTTTAGATGACGCAAACTGGCGTTCAACTCCGGTTCCATGCTGCATTCTGGAGTAAAACGCCAGAAACACGTCACAAACCAGAGTTAAATGCCAAAAACACATTACAACTTGGCGTTTAACTCCAAGAGAAGCCTCTTCACATGTAAAGCTCAAGCTCAGCCCAAGCACACACCAAAGTGGACCCCCGGAAGTGGATTTTTGCACTAAGACTTATTTCTGTAAACCCTAGTAACTAGTTTAATATAAATAGAACTTTTTACTATTGTATTGAGTGTCTTTTTGACCATGGGTCATTTCCTTATTTTCGAATTCATATGCCATTTTAGGGAGGCTGGCCATTCGGCCATGCCTAGACCTTGTTCTTATGTATTTTCAATGGTGGAGTTTCTACACACCATAGATTAAGGTGTGGAGCTCTGCTGTTCGTCGAGTATTAATGCAACTACTACTATTCTTCTATTCAATTCACGCTTATTCTTATTCTAAGATATTCGCTGCACTTCAACATGATGATGTGATGATCCGTGACACTCATCATCATTCTCACCTATGAACGCGTGCCTGACAACCACTTCCGTTCTACCTTAGATCGAGCGCGTATCTCTTAGCCTCCATTCCGAAAGATCGGAGTCTTCGTGGTATAAGATAGAATTATTGGCGGCCATTCCTAAGATCCGAAAAGTCTAAACCTTGTCTGTGGTATTCCAAGTAGAATCTTAGATGGGATGACTGTGACGAGCTTCAAACTCGCGAGTGTTGGGCGTAGTGACAGATGCAAAAGGATCAATGGATCCTATTCCAACATGATCGAGAACCGACAGATAATTAGCCGTGCTATGACAGAGCATTTCCAATTTCACTGAGAGGATGGGAAGTAGCCATTGACAACGGTGAAATCCAACAGACAGCTTGCAGTAAGAAAGCAGAGATTCAGAAGGAACACAGTATCTTCATGCGCTTATCTGAAATTTCCACCAACGAATTACATAAGTATCTCTATCTCTATTTTATGCTTTATTTATCTTTATATTTGAAAACCATTATAACCATTTGAATCCGCCTGACTGAGATTTACAAAATGACCATAGCTTGCTTCATACCGACAATCTCTGTGGTATCGACCCTTACTCACGTAAGGTATTACTTGGAGGACCCAGTGCACTTGCAGGTTAGTTGTGCGAAGTTGTGACAAAGTGTGATTCACGTTTGAGAGCTCCAAGTTGTTGGCGCCATTGTTGATGATCACAATTTCGTGCACCAACCTCATTCTTCTATTCTCCTTTTTCTCCGACACGTAAAAGGATCTCTATACTGTGACACAGAGGATTCCACTACTCTCTTTGTTCCCTTCTTTTTCATATGAGCAAGAACAAGGATAAAGACATTCTTGTTGAAGTTGATCTTCAACCTGAAAGGACTCTGAAGAGGAAGCTAAGAGAATCTAAAGCACAACACTCCGGAGAGGACCTTACAGCAAATTTTGAAAAAGAGGCAGACATGGCAGCCGAACCTGAGAACAATGGTGGAGATGCAAGGAAGATGCTTGGTGACTTTCATGCACCAACTTCCAACTTCTATGGAAGAAGAATCTCAATTCCTGTAATTGGAGCAAACAACTTTTAGCTTAAGCCTCAATTAGTTTCTCTAATGCAGCATAATTGTAAGTTTCATGGACTTCCATTGGAAGATCCTCATCAGTTCTTAGCTGAATTCTTGCAAATCTGTGACACTGTTAAGACCAATAGGGTTGATCCCGAGGTCTACAGACTTATGCTTTTCCCCTTTCCTGTAAGAGACAAAGCTAGGATATGGTTGGACTCACAACCTAGGGAAAGCCTAAACCATTGGGAAAAGTTGGTCAATACTTTCTTGGCCAAATTCTTTCCACCTTAAAAGATGAGCTAACTTAGAGTGCAAGTCCAAACCTTCAGACAGAAGGAAGGTGAATCCCTCTATGAAGCTTAGGAAAGATACAAGCAATTGATTAGAAGGTGTCCTTCTGACATACTTTCAGAATGGAGCATCTTATGTATATTCTATGATGGTCTGCCTGAATTGTCCAAGATGTCATTGGACCACTCTGCTGGTAGATCTCTTCATCTGAAGAAAACCCCTGTAGAAGCCCAGGAACTCATTGAGATGGTTGCAAATAACCAGTTCATGTACATTTCTGAAAGAAATCCTATGAATAATGGGATGACTCAGAAGAAAGGAGTTCTTGAGATTGATACTCTGAATGCCATATTGGCTCAGAACAAAATATTGACTCAACAAGTCAATATGATTTCTCAGAATCTGATTGGATTGCAAGCTGCATCCGGCAGTACTAAAGAAGCCTCCTCTGAAGGAGAAGCTTATGACCCTGAGAATCCTACAATGGAAGAGGTGAATTACATGGGAGAATCCTATGGAAACACCTATAATCCTTCATGGAGAAATCATCCAAATTTCTCGTGGAAGGATCAACAGAAGCCTCAACAAGGCTTCAATAATAATGGTAGGAGAAATAGGTTTTGCAATAGCAAGCCTTTTCCATCATCTTCTCAGCAACAGACAGAGAATTCTGAGCAGAGCCTCTCTGGCTTAGCAACCATAGTCTCTGATCTATCTAAGACCACTCTCAGCAGAAATTTGGAAACACAACTGGGTCAGCTGAGTAAAAGAGTTACTGAAATCCCTCATAGTACTCTCCCAAGCAATATAGAAGAGAATCCAAAGAGAGAGTGCAAGGCCATCAATATATCCAGAGTGACCGAACCTATAGAGGAGGAAGAGGCAGTGATTTCCAGTGAGGAAGACCTCACTGGACGTCCACTGACCACTAAGCTTCATCAAATTCTCTCCATACAGAGTCAAGTAGAGCCCTCACATTTAAACTCTAAGTTTGGTGTTGGGAAGCCACAATCATGCTCTGAGTATCTGTGAAGCTCTGTAAGAGCTTACTATCAAACTATTGACATTAAAGAAGCGCTTATTGGGAGGCAACCCAATCGTATTTATCTATGTTAATTACTTTTTCATTTCATTTTCCATTGTTAGTTTATGTTTTCTTTAGGTTGATGATCATGTGGAGTTATAAAAACAGCTGCAGAATCAAAGCGGAATCAAAAACAGCATCAAAAACAGCACACCCTAGAGGATAGGCTTACTAGCATTTAACCGCCAATAAAGATAGCAGAATGGGCGTTTAACGCCCAGTCTGGCAGCATTATGGGCATTAAATGCCAGAATTGGCAGACAGACTGGCGTTTAACGCCATAAAAGGGTGTCTGGCTGGCATTAAACGCCAAAAAGGGGCATCAGCCTGGCGTTTAACGTAAGAAAGGGGCATCAGTCTGGCATTTAACGCCAGAAAGGGGAATCAACCTGGCCTTTAACGCCAAGAAAGGCAGCAGAGCTGGCATAAAACGCCAGAAATGGCACACAGAGGGCATTTAAACGCCATAAAGGTGCAGGGACCAAAATTTTTTGACACCTCAGGATCTGTGAACCCTACAGGATTCCCACCTACCCCAACTCTTTTTCTCTCCTTTTCACACCTTTCCATAACACTCTTCCTCAAAATAACCACCACCAATCACCTCCATTTCTCCTCCAAAACCATCATACAACCCACCTACTCCCACCCATTCAAATTCAAACCATCTCCCTCCCAAACCCAACCACTTCTTACACGAATTCCCTCTCTCTCTTACCCTATAAATACCCCTCCTTACCACCTTCAATTTCACACATCATAAACACTTAAACTCCCCCTTGGCCGAATTCAAAACACCCCTCTATCTCCTCCATTTATTCTTTTTCTCCTCTTTTCTTTCTTCTTTTGCTCGAGGACGAGCAAACCTTTTAAGTTTGGTGTGGGAAAAAGCTCTACTTTTTGTTTTTCCGTAACCATTAATGGCACTTAAGGCAGGAGAAACCTCTAGAAAGAGGAAAGGGAAGGCAGTTGCTTCCACCTCCGAGTCATGGAAGATGGAGAGATTTATCACAAAGGTCCATCAAGACCACTTTTATGAAGTTGTGGCCAAGAAAAGGATGATCCCCGAGGTCCACTTCATGCTCAAAAAGAGTGAATATCCGGAGATCCGACGTGAGGTTTGGAGAAGAGGTTGGAAAGCTCTCACCAACCCCATCCAACAAGTCAGAATCTTAATGGTTCAAGAGTTCTATACTAATGCATGGATCACTAAAAACCATAATCAAAGTGTGAACCCAAACCCAAAGAATTGGCTCACAATGGTTCGGGGGAAATACTTGGATTTCAGTCCGAAAATCATAAGGTTGGTATTCAACTTGCCAATGATGCAAGGAAATCCTCATCCTTTCACTAGAAAGGTCAACTTTGATCAAAGGTTGGACCAAATCCTCACAGACATTGGTATGGAAGGAGCACAATGGAAAAGAGACTCAAAAGGCAAGCCAGTTCAACTGAGAAGGCCTGACCTTAAACTCGTGGCTAGAGGATGGTTGGAGTTCATCCAACGCTCTATCCTTCCTACTAGCAACCGGTCCAAAGTAACTGTGGATCGGGCTATCATGATCCATAGTATCATGATTGGAGAGGAAGTGGAAGTTTATGAGGAAGACTTCCCTCATCTCATCTGTCACCTATGCAATTCAGCTGGAATTGTCATAGAGGAAGACTTCCTCATTGAAGAAGACAAGCCCATCACTAAAAAGAGGATGGAGCAAACAAGAGAGCCTGCTTATGGACTTCAACAAGAGCATGAGGAAGTCCCTCATCAAGAAATCCCTGAGATGCCTCAAGGGATGCACTTCCCTCCACACAACTATTGGGAGCAACTCAATACCTCTTTAGGAGAATTGAGTTCCAACATGGAGCAACTAAGACTGGAGCACCAAAAGCACTCCATCATCCTTCATGAAATCAGAGAAGATCAAATAGCCATGAGGGAGGAGCAACAGAGGCAAGAAAGAGATATTAAGGAGCTAAAGCACTCCATAGGATCTTCAAGAGGAAGAACTAGCCGCCGTCACTAAGGTGGACCCGTTCTTTAATTTCCTTGTTCTTATTTTTCTATTTTTCATTTCATTTGCTTTATGTTTTGTCTATGTTTGTGTCTTTATTACATGATCGTTAGTGTTTAGAGTCTATGTCTTAAAGCTATGAATGTTCCATGAATCCTTCACTTTTCTTAAATGAAAAATGTTTCTATTTTCAAAAGAACAAGAAGTACATGAATTTTGAATTCTATCTTGAAAATAGTTTAATTATTTTGATGTGGTGGCAATACTTTTTGTTTTCTGAATGAATGCTTGAACAATGCATATTTTTTATAGTAAAGTTTATGAATGTTAAAATTGTTGGCTCTTGAAAGAATAATGAAAAAAGAGAAATGTTATTGATAATCTGAAAAATCATAAAATTGATTCTTAAAGCAAGAAAAAGCAGTGAAAAACACAAAGCTTGCAAAAAAAATAGCAAAAAATAAAGAAAAAGAAAGAAAAAGAAAAAGCAAGCAGAAAAAGACAATAGCTCTTTAAACCAAAAGGCAAGAGCAAAAAGCCAATAACCCTTTAAACTAAAAGGAAATGGTAAAGAGGATCCAAGGCTTTGATCATTAGTGGATAGGAGGGCCCAAAGGAATAAAATCTTGGCCTAAGCGGCTAAATCAAGCTGTCCTTAACCATGTGCTTGTGTCATGAAGGTCCAAGTGAAAAGCTTGAGACTGAGTGGTAAAAGTCGTGATCCAAAGCAAAGAGAGTGTGCTTAATAACTTTGGGCACCTCTAACTGGGGACTCTAGCAAAGCTGAGTCACAATCTGAAAAGGTTCAATCAGTTATGTGTCCGTGGCATTTATGTATCCGGTGGTAATAATGGAAAACAAAATGCTAAGGGTCACGACCAACACTCATAAAGTAGTTGTGTTCAAGAATCAATATACTAAACTAGGAGAATCAATAACACTATCTGAATTCTGAGTTCATATGGATACCAGTCATTCTGAACTTCAAAGGATAAAGTGAGATGCCAAAACTGTTCAAAAACAAAAAGCTATTAGTCCCACTCATCTAATTGGAACTAAGCTTCATTGATATTTTGAAACTTAGTGTAAGTTCTCTTCTATTTATCCTATTTTGTTTTTAGTTGCTTGGGAACAAGCAACAATTTAAGTTCGGTGTTGTGATGAGCGGATAATTTATACGCTTTTTGGCATTATTTTTAAGTAGTTTTTAGCATATTTTATTCATTTTTTATCATAATTTTATTAGTTTTTATGCAAAAATCACATTTCTAGACTTTACTATGAGTTTGTGTGTTTTTCTGTAATTTCAGATATTTTCTGATTGAAATTTAAGGACCTGAGCAAAAATCTGATTCAGAGGCTGAGAAATGACTGCAGATATTGTTAGATTCTGAACTCCCTGCACTCAAATGCATTTTTCTAGAGCTACAGAAGTCAAATTGTTGCGTTCTCAATTGAGATGGAAAGCTATCATCTTGGGCTTTCCAGCAATGTATAATAGTTTATACTTTGCCCGAGATTTGATGGCCCAAACTGGCATTCAACGCCAGCTAGAGACCCTTTTCTGGCGTAAAATGCCGGAACTGGAGTTAAACACCCAAACTGGCATCCAAGCTGGCGTTTAACTCTAGAAAAGGCCTATGCACGTGTAAGGCTCAATCCTCAGCCCAAGCACACACCAAGTGGGCCCCGGAAGTGGATTTCTGCACTATCTAAACTTAGTTACTTATTTTTTGTAATCCTTAGTAACTAGTTTAGTATAAATAGCACTTTTTACTGTTGTGTTCGAATCCAATTATGCCATTTTTCACATTTGAGGAGGCTGGCCATTCGGCCATGCCTAGACCTTTTTCTCTTATGTTTTTTCTAACGGTGGAGTTTCTACACCTCATAGATTAAGGTGCGGAGCTCTGCTGTTCTTCATGAATTAATGCAAGTATTATTGTTTCTCTTTCAATTCATGCTTACTTCTTCTCCAAGATATACTCTCGTACTTAATTCAGTTAAGTCAGAATGAAAGGGTGACCCATGACAATCACCCACTATCTTCGTTACTCGCTTAGCCAAGATCCGTGCGCCTGACAATCACAAGCGGTCTACATGATGTTCAATGTAGTAATTGGATGACAGCCCGGAGTATAGTCTCTTGGGTCTCTGATCCACAGATTTCACTTGCCTCTCCTGACAACAGAGCATTCGAATCCATGAGATTAGAATCTTTGTGGTATAGGCTAGAACCAATTGGCAGCATTCCCTAGATTTGGAAAGTCTAAACCTTGTCTGTGGTATTCCGAGTAGGATCTGGGATGGGATGACTGTGACGAGCTTCAAACTCACGAATGTTGGGCGCAGTGACAGTGTGCAAAAGGATAGAGAGATCCTATTCTGACACAAGCTAAGTGAGAACCGACAGATGATTAGCCATGCGGTAGCTGTGCTTGTTATTTTTCATTCGAGACGAGAAATCCGACAGCTGATTAGTGATGAGCGGATAATATATACACTTTTTGGCATTGTTTTTAGGTAGTTTTTAGTAGGATCTAGCTACTTTTTGGGATGTTTTTATTAGTTTTTATGAAAAATTCATATTTCTGGACCTTACTATGAGTTTGTGTATTTTTCTGTGATTTCAGGTATTTTCTGGCTGAAATTGAGGGACCTGAGCAAAAATCTGATTCAGAGGCTAACAAAGGACTGCATATGCTGTTGGATTCTGATCTCCCTACACTCGAAGTGGATTTTCTGGAGCTACAGAACTTCAAATTGCGCGCTCTTAATTGCGTTGGAAAGTACACATCCAGATCTTTCCAGAAATATATAATAGTCCATACTTTGAGCGAGTTTTGACGACATAAAATAGCGTAAAAATGCCAGCTCTCTGCCCTTTTCTGGCGTCAAAACGCCAGAACTGGCATAAAAGTTGGAGTTAATCGCCCAAACTGGCACCAAACTTGGCATTTAACTCCAAGAGAAGTCTCTACACGTGTAAAGCTCAATGCTCAGCCCAAGCACACACCAAGTGGGCCCGGAAGTGGATTTCTGCATCATTTACCTATTTCTGTAAACCCTTGTAGCTAGTTTCATTATAAATAGGACCTTTTACTATTGTATTTTCATCTTTTGATCTCTTGATCACATTTTGGGGGCTGGCCATTCGGCCTGCCTAGACCTTGTTCTTATGTATTTTCAATGGTGGAGTTTGTACACACCATAGATTAAGGTGTGGAGCTCTGCTGTTCCTCGAGTATTAATGCAAATACTATTGTTCTCCTATTCAATTCATGATTATTCTTCTTCTAAGATATTCACTCGCACTTCAACCTGATGAATGTGATGATCCGTGACACTCATCATCATTCTCACCTATGAACACGTACCTGACAACCACTTCCATTCTACTTAAGATTGAGCGTGTATCTCTTGGATTCCTGGTCCACGATGCATGGTTGCCTTGCCTGACAACCGAGCCTTCCATTCCGTGAGATCAGAGTCTTCGTGGTATAAGTTAGAATTATTGGCGTCCATTCCTAAGATTCGGAAAGTCTAAACCTTGTCTGTGGTATTCCGAGTAGGAGCTGAGATGGGATGACTATGATGAGCATCAAACTCGTGACTGTAGGGCGTAGTGATAGACACAAAAGGATAGTAAATCCTATTCCTACATGATCGAGAACCAACAGCTGATTAGCCATGCGAGAAACCGTAGAGGACCTTTTTCACTGAGAGGACGGGAGGTAGCCATTGACGCCGGTGAAACCCAATATACAGCTTGCTATGAAAGGGAGTATGAAGGATTGGATGAAGACAGTAGGAAAGCAGAGATTCAGAAGGGACAACGTATCTCTATGCACTTATCTGAAATTCTCACCAATAAATTACATAAGTATCTCTACCTTAACTTTATGTTTTATTTATCTTTTAATTATGAAAACTCCATAACCCATTTGAATTCGCCTGACTGAGATTTACAAGGTGACCATAGCTTGTTTCAAGCCGACAATCTCCGTGGGATTGACCCTTACTCACGTAAGGTATTACTTGGACGACCCAGTGCACTTGCTGGTTAGTTGTGCGAAGTTGTGACAAAGAAGTGAGATTACAATTTTGCGACCAAGTTGTTGGTGCCATTGTGTATCACAATTTCGTGCACCAATTAGCCGTACAGAAATCGTAGCTGGAACATTTTCACTGAGAGGACGGATGGTAGCCGTTGACAACGGTGATCCACCAACATACAGCTTGCCTTGGAAGGGAGCACGCATGATTGGATGAACACAATAGGAAAGGAGAGGTTCAGAAGCAACAAAGCATCTCCAAACGCTTATCTGAAATTCCCACCAATGAATTACATAAGTGTCTTTATTTTAATTTATGTTTTATGTATCTTTCAATTATCAAAACTCATAGCCAATTGAATCTGCCTGACTAAGATTTACAGGATGACCATAGCTTGCTTCAAGCCGACAATCTCCGTGGGATCGATCCTTACTCGCGTAATGTTTTATTACTTGGATGACCTAGTGCACTTGCTGGTTAATTGTACCAGAGTTGTGAAAAGTGTGATCACAATATCTGCAGGACTCACTCTATTGGTCTTGACTGTGTCACATATCTGCAAGAAGTAGGATATGAATTTATTTGGATCTTCTTATGGAAGTCCATGGTACTGGCAGTTCTGTTGAACTAAGGTCACCAGTTGAGGTTTCAGCTCAAAGTTGTTAGCTCCAACGGCAGGTATAGAGATACTTCTGCCGTAGAAGTCAGAGGTAGGCTTGGTGTAAGCACCAAGAACCTTTCTTGCCTCTCCTTCATGATTAGGTTCGGCTGCCATGTTGCCAACTTCCTGTTCGAAATTTTCTAAGAGGTTTCTTCCGTAGTGTTATGCTTTAACTTGTTGTAAGCTCCTCCTTAAAGTTCTCTCAGGTTCAGGATCAATATTAAAGAGATGCCCTTTTATCCCTGTTCCTGGTCATAAATAAGAAGACACAAATACAACAAGAAAGGAAGCATCTATGCCAGAGGACAGAGAACTCCCAGTGAGATGTGAAGAAGAAAGGAAAGAAGAATGAAGATAGAAGAAGGAGAAGAAGAATTCGAATATTAGAAGTAAAAAGAGAAACATAAATTAAAATATTTTTGTTTTTATTTTATTTATTAATTAAATTCAAAACTTAAGGTTAATTAATTATAAAGAATTGAAAATTAATTAAGGAATTTCGAAAAAGAAGAGAGAGAAATAGAAGAAGGATTTTCTAAAATTAGAAGAGATAAGAAGTAGTTAGAAATTTTTGAAAAACAAGAAAGAGAAAACAACTAACTAATTAAGAAATATTTGAATTTAAGATAAGATAGAAGATTAGAAAAGATTTGATTTTGAACATATTTGAAAAAGTCAACAAGATAAGTTAAGAATTGAAAATATTTGAAAAAAATTTAATTTAAAAATTTAAAAGAAGATAAAATAGAAAATATTTTAAATTAAAGATAAGATAAGTTAGGTAAGAAAGATAAGATAAGAAAGTTAAGAAATGATAAGTTTTAAATAAAAAAAGATTTGAAATCAAAATTAAAAAGTTAGTTTCTAATTTAAAAAAGATTTGAAATTTAAATTTTAAAAGAAAGATAAAATAAGAAAGAATCAAATTTCAAAAGAAAAGATTTGAAAAGAAGTTGAAGAAGATAAGATTTGAAATTTGAAATTTTGAATTTTGAAATTGAATTTTAAATTTTGAATTTGAAATAAGATAAGATAAGATTTTGAAAAATATATGATTTTTGAAAAGATTTGATTTTGAAAAACTTGAATTTGAAATTTAAAACTAAGATAAGATAATGATTTTGAAATTAAATTTTAAAAAATTGGTGTAATTTTCGATAATTAAGATAAAGATAAGAAAAGATATTTTATTTTTTTTATTTTTGAATTTAATGAAGAAAGAGAAAAACAAGAAAAAGATACCAAACATAAAATTTTTAGATCTAAAAACACCTAGTGTGCGAAAATTAAGAAGAAAAACACAAAGAGACACCAAACTTAAAAATTATTAAGATCAAAACAAAAAGAAAAACAAGAACACTTTGAAGATCAAGAAGAACACCAAGAACAAAACTCAAAAGACTCAAAGAAAATAAGAACATGCAAAGGACACCAAACTTAAAAGGTTTGAAAATCAAACACACAATTTTTAAAAATTATAAAGAAAAGACACAAGAAGACACCAAACTTAAATATTGACACAAGATTCAAAAGACTCTCTTTTTGGAAATTTTTTGAAAAAAGACTCAAGAAATTCGAAAATTCAACAAGAACACGAACAAAAGACTCAAACCAAAAAATAAAGAAAAGTAAAGGTTTTTGAAAAAAATTTTATTTTTTAAAAAAAAAAGAAATTAAAATAAAAGACTCAAACAAAATTAAAGACAATACCTAATCTAAGCAACAAGATAATCCATCAGTTGTCCAAACTTGAACAACCATTGGCAATGGCGCCAAAAACTTGGTGCACGAATTCCCACACTTCGTACAACTGAACCAGCAAGTGCACTGGGTCGTCCAAGTAATACCTGAGTGAGTCAGGGTCGATCCTACGAGGATTGTGGTTTGAAGCAAGCTATGGTTATCTTGTAGATCTTAGTCAGGAAGATAGAAGAGTTGTTGGATTTGTTTAAACGCATAAAAAAAATAAAGAGAACTTAACTAGGTTGATATGTTTGCAATGATAAGAAGATGGTTAAGGCTTGGAGATGCTTTGTTCTTCTGGATTAATCCGGTTTTACTGTCTTCTTCAACTGTGAGTGATTTCTTCTATGACAGGCTGTATGTGATCAATACCGTACGGTCGCGGTTGCTAATCTTCTTCCAGTGCTGAACCCTAGGGTTAGTGTGGATCCAGTCTGATTGAGGGTGAAGCTCCTGCAATTTATTCTCCTTAGTGATCCTACTTAAAACGCCACAGACAAGGTCAAATCTTCCGGATCAGAGAATGTTGCGACTTTGATTCTAGCCTTTACCACAATGACACTAATCTCCCCATACCTCGGCTGAACTGGTGTCACGAAAAGTCCCCAACGAAGTCGTGAATTAGCCATCTTAGAGATGTATAATCAAGCTAGTGGTCCAGTGCTTTCCAGTTACGTATTCACACGAACCCAAGAAGAACACGGGTGGTTGTCAGACATGCGGTCTTAGAATGAAGAACGAAGATACATCTTAGATTAGAGAATCAAACACGAATTGCGAAAGAACAATAGTACTTTATTAATCCATAAAACTCAGTAGAGCTCCTCCCCTTAATCTCGGAGGTTTAGAAACTCATACTGACAGAAAATACAATATGAAAAACATAAATATGGCATAAAGTTGTGGTTCCCCCTTAACAAAAGTGATCTTCTACTTTAAATACTAAACTAATGACTAAGGATTACATAAAAAGGGTAAAATAGTCTTTCAGTGCTAAAATCCACTTTTGGGGCCCACTTGGTGAGTGTTTGGGCTGAGTTTTGATGAGATCCACGAGTTGGGAGACACCTTGGGCATTGACCTCCTGCTTGGGGGTCCTTCTTGGGTGTTTGAATGCTAGCCACCCCCTTATAGGCGCTAGATGCCTGGACTGGGGTAGAACGCTGGCATTGGACTATTATATATTTCTGAAAAACTATGGTTGTCAGCTTTCCCTAGTCCTTGAGAACGCTCCATTTTGACTTTTGTAGGTCCAGAAAAGTTCTTTCGAGTGCAAGGAGGTCAGATTCAGACAGCATCTGCAGCACTTTCTCTGTCTCTGAAATAGCCTTTTGCTCCAACTACTCAATTTCAGCCAGAAAATACCTGAAATTGCATAAAAACACACAAACTCATAGTAGAATTCTAAAATGTGAATTTTATACTAAAATCTATGAAAACTTAATAAAACTTAAACAAAACATACTAAAAACTTTATGAAAACAATGCCAAAAAGCGTGTGAAATATCCGCTCATCACAATACAATGAGGATTATAGTTGATGTATCAATATACTTTGTTTATGTTTTGAATTGACATGCTTGTTTATGGTACTTTTCTTTTAGTTTTATAATACGATGAACATGTTTATTTTTTGAAATTTTATAAATGTTCGACTACAAGTTATATGAAAATTTGTCTTCATTAAATTTATATTTATTTCGTATATGAACAAGTTTATTTTTCAATAGAAAAATATAAAAAAATTTCGGTTTTACCTTATAGACGGATTTCCCGTCTATATTCAAAGTGTGGAAATGCTTTCCAAGGCTAGAATTACTGGCAAAAAATCTGTTAGAAAATTTGACGCTAGTTATCGATGGAAAATTTGTTAAAAATTTGGACGGTTTAAGCGAAATTGAAGTCACGATTACTGAGAAAAAATCTTTCAGTAATGAAAAAAAATCTGTCGATAAATTACCGATAGAAAATCTGTCAAAAAAACTTATGGTTTTTTGGCGAAAGGGGGGATCATTACCGAAAAAAATTCTCTCGGTAACGGATAAAAATCTGTCAGTAAATTATCGACGAAAAAATCCGGTAAGCAATTTTCGACGTGGCTTTTATAGCAGGACAAAATTTGTTAGTAACAAAAAATCTGTCGGAAAAAGACTAAATTTATCTGTAATAAACAATTTTTTAGTTGTGAAAATTGAAAGAAAATACTAAATAAATGTTGCACACAAATTTTCATATATATATATATATATATATATATATATATATTATTATGTGTGTATCATATCAGGCAAAAATCAAATCCAATATAAAAAAGAGATTGTATCACTTTTCTTTTTTAATTTTTATAAAAGTGAGATTGGAGTCATGAAAATTGTTATATTCATTGGATCAACTCGAATAATTCAAAGAAAAAGTTAAATAGGTCACTTTGTAAGAAATTATTTTTTATATTAAGCTAGAATTTGTGTTTTTCATCGAGTAAACGGTTAAATTCATTCCAAAAAAAATTATTCATTTTTCAAATTGGTTTTTTAAAAATATTTTTAGTCAAGGTTTTCTTTCAAAGATTTTAAGACTTTAGTTTTTCCATTACTTTTGTTGCTAACAGCGTCAAAGTTTACTAATGTGGTATGTTTACACTGACTACAACATAGTAGTATACACTTGACTGTCCTAATTAGTTGTTAACAATAAGTTCATGCAATTAGATCAAATCAACCTCGAATTGAGAGAGATTTTGATCAATATTTTAAAAATCTGACCGGACCGACCGGTTCGACCGGATTAACCAAAAACCGATCATTTCACCAGTCCGGTTGATCCTTAAAATTGTCTTACAAAAAACCGATTAAAAAACTGGTCAAACCGGTGGTTAACCGGTGAACTGACCAAACCGGACAAATTTTTTTAAGGTCTAGTTTTGTTCCCTTTCTCAAAAACGGTGTCGTTTTGATGCTAGAAAGGAAAAAAAAAGAACCAAACACAATAAGGAACTAACGTAGCCCCAAATCCAACCCTAACTCGTATTCCCTTTTGAAATTATTCTTCCTCTCCCAGCCGTCTCCCAACTTCACTCTCCTCCAACCCCACCACTGCATTGCCCCTCTCCGTCGTTATTCGCTTCCCTTCGCCTGCACAAGCTTGTCATCCCCACCCTATCCTTTCTCTCTAACTCTCTGTGTGACTCCAACCCAACCCTAAACCCTTTTCTCACCAGCCGCCTACTCTAGTTGTCGAAAACCCACTACCTCTCTCTCCCAGCCAGCAGCTGTCGTTGAACTCTTCTCCTTAGCCAAAGGGTAGCATCGCTGCAGGCAGTTTGATTCCTCCATCGCTGGTCAATTTGCTTGATCCTCGTATCTGTCTTGCCGTTCCTCTCCTGCCAGGAGTTGAGTTTCATCCCTTCCTCGCTGCCTATTTCATTCTTCCATCAACGTCAAATTGGTTCCTCCGTCATTGTCGGTAGCTCTGCTTGTTCAGTTTTTTTTTCTTTTGTTGGTTTTATGATTTTGAGTTTTTGTTTTTAATGGTTCTGGAGCATGGAATAAAGGAATAATATTTATAATTATGAGTAATCACTGCTGAAATCTATGTTTACTATAATTATGATTAATTGCTTAATTTTTTTGTTGTTGGATTCTCTAATTTTTCTATTTTTGAATTATTAGAAATCACTTTTAAAATTTTTGTTCTATAATTTTGTTGCTGATTGATGAGTATTGTTGATTACTCATTATTTTATTAGTGATTAGTTTATCAGATTTTATAATTTATTTAGATATTTTGTATTTTATTTTTTTTAATGGTAAAATACGAACCAGTTATTATGTAAAATTATAAAATTGTGAATTTTATTAGTTTAGAAATCATTAAATTTGAATATTTGAAATTTGTATATTAAATTCTTAATAATTTTATTTTATATTTAATTAAACCAGTTGAATTCTGGTTGACTTCTGTTGAATTTTTGAACCGTTGAACCAGTTACTCTATTGATTAATTAACCGGTTTGGTTCATGCAACCTTGATTTTGAGGCATTGAAATCCTTCAATTTGGAGTTGATTTGATTTAACTTCATAAATTTATTATGTTAGGAGCCAATTTTAACACCATGAGTAACGAAAGTGATGGAAAGAATAATATAATTGATTTAAAATTTTTGAATGATAAATTTGATTAAATTTTATTTCGAAAATTAATTTAAAGAACGGGTGATATTTCAAGAACAAATTTGACCATTTATTTATTTGTCATTGTTATGAGCCACTAATGTGTTATATGACTGATATCCAATTGTCGAACAATTTGTGAGTGGAAATTGAATTGTTTGATTTGGTGCAAAAAACAGACATTAAGAATTTAGGAAAATTGAAATTAAAGAATCCAATTTGTATTAAATTAAAATTGAGTAAAGTATCGTTTGTGTCCTTAACGTTTGGGATAAGTCTTAAAGTTATCCCTAACGCTTAGGTCATCCTATTTAAGTCCCTAACATTTCAAAATTGGCTCAATGTTGTCCTGCCGTTAGGGATCCATTAATAGAATTGACGACGGGACAAAATTGAGACGCTTTTGAAATGTTAGGAACTTAAATAGGACAAAAACGTTAGGGAAAAAAAATATATATATATATATAGAAATAAATTTTAATTTTATCTTTCCATAATACCAATTTTTTACGGTACATAATTATTCAATTACTTTTAATCACATCTAAGTAAATTACACTTAATAACATTACTTTCATTCTATATAAATTTAGGTTTTTATAAGTTTACTCTTAAAAATTTTTACTCATTATAAAATGTTTGTAAAATGACTAGTATATAAACTTGCGGAAAAGAAAAAAAATGATACATATACAATAAAGTATAAATTGTACCTTTATCTTTGATGTATCAAAATTCTTTAATGTTTAATTTAGTTAAACTTTATTTTTAATTTTATTCTTCAATAATATCAAATTTTTACAGTAGATAATTATTCAACTCTTTTTTTAATTTTATTCTTAAACAAATTATTTTTTTAAGTGAATTTATTTTTTATTAAGAGCAAAATAAAAAAAATTAAGTAATTATTTATCGTAAAAAAATTGAAATTATTTTTTCTTTTTCACAAATTTATGTACTAGTCATTCTACAAATATTTCATAATGAGTAAAAATCTTTTAAGAGTGAAATTATAAAAAAATTAATTTATTTAGAATTAAAGTAATGTAATTAAGTATAACTTACTTAGATGTGATTAAAAACATAACTGAATAACTATGTATCATAAAAAATTGATATTATTGAAGGATAAAATTAAAATTTATTTTTATGTATCGTTTTTGTCCTTAACGTTTTCGTCCTATTTAAGTCCCTAACGTTTCAAAATCGTCTCAATTTTGTCCCGCCGTTAATTCTATTAACGGATCCGTAACGGCAAGATAACAATCAGACAATTTTGAAACGTTAGGGACTGGTGGCACGGATCCCCACTCCTCGTACAACTATACCAGCAAGTGCATGGGTCATCCAAGTAATACCTGAGCGAGTCAGGGTCGATCCCACGAGGATTGTGGTTTGAAGCAAGCTATAGTAATCTTGTAGATCTTTGTCAGGCGGATAGAAGAATTGTTGGATTTGTGAGATCTAAATTATGTTGACCTGTTTGCAATGATAAGAAGATGGTTAAGGCTTGGAGATGCTTTATCCTTCTGGATTAACTATGATCTTACTGTTTTCTTCAATTGTGAATGATTTCTTCTATGGTAGGCTGTATGTGATCAACGCTGTACCATCGCGGTCGCCAATTTCCTCCAGATCTGAACCCCAAGGTTAATGTGGATCCATTATGATTAAGGGTGAAGCTCCTACAGTCCATTCTCCTTAATGATCCTACTCAAAACCCCACAGACAAGGTTGGATCTTCCGGATCAGAGAATGATGTGCCTTTGGGTTCTAGCCTTTACCACAAAGCCCCTAATCTCCCTATACCTTGGCTGAAGTGGTGTCTCGAGAAGTCCCCAACGAGGTCATGGATTAGCCGTCTAAGAGATTTATAATCAAACTGGTGGTTCGATGCTTTCCAGTTACATATTCACACGGACCCAAGAAGACACAGGTGGTTGACAAGCACACGGTCTTAGTATGAAGAACGGAGATGATTGTTACGGGTCATCCGATTCATCATGTTGAAGAACGAAGATACATCTTAGAATTGAATCAAACAAGGATTGAAGAAAAACAGTAATACTTTTATTAATCCATAGAACTCAGCAGGGCTCGTCCCCTTTACCTAGGTCTAGAAACTCATGCTGATAGAGAATACAATGTGAAATGAAAAATATGGTAAAAAGTCCCTGTATGATTATGTAAAATATCCCTTAAATACTAAACTAATGACTAAGGATTACATAAAAAGGGTAAAACGATCTTTTAGTGCTAAAATCCACTTCTGGGGCTCACTTGGTGAGTGTTTGGGCTGAGCTTTGATAAGATCCACGTATTAGGAGGCCTCTAGGGTGTTGAACGCTGGCTAGGGGGTCCTCTTTGGGCGTTTGGACACTGGTCTCCTCCTTTGGGTGCTGGACGCCTGGATTGGGGTAGGAGGCTGGCGTTGGATGCCAGTTTTGGGCCTTCAATTCTGAAGCAAAGTATAAACTATTATACATTGCTGGAAAGCTCTGGAAGTCAGATTTTCATAGCCATTGAGAACACTCTATTGTCTTCTGTGGCTCCAGAAAATTTCTTTCGAGTGCAAGGAGGTCAGATTCGGACAACATCTGCAGTGCTTTCTTTGCCTCTGAATCAGACTTTTGCTCCAACTCCTCATTTCCACCCAGAAAATACCTAAAATTGCATAAAAATACACAAAGTCATAGTAGAATCCAAAAATGTAAATTTAACACTAAAATCTATGAAAACTTAATAGAAAACATACTAAAAATTATGTGAAAATAATGTCAAAAAGCGTATAAAATATCTGCTCATCACAACACCAAACTTAAACTGTTGCTTGTCTCCAAGCAACTAAAAACATAGTAGGATAAAAAGAAAAGGAAGATATAATAAATCTCAGAGTTTTCAATGAAACTCAGATTCAATTAGATGAGCGGGACTTAATAGCTTTTTGCTTCTGAATAGTTTTGGCATCTCACTATCCATTGAAACTTAGAAGTGTTGGCATATTTAGGAACTTAGAATCCATATGATATTATTGACTCTCCCAGTTTAGTTCTTTTTTATTCTTGAACACAGCTTTCAAAGTCTTGTCCGTGACCCTAAGCACTTTGTTTTCCAGTATTACCACCGGATACATAAATGCCACAGACACTTTAACTGGGTGAACCTTTTCAGATTATGATTCAGCTTTGTTAGAATCCCCAGATAGAGGTGTGCAGAGTTCTTAAGCACACTCTTTTTGGTTTGGATCACGACTTTAACTGCTCAGTCTCAAGCTTTTCACTTGACGCCTTCACACCACAAGCACATGGTTAGGGACAGCTTGGTTGAGCCACTTAGACTAGGATTTTATTTCCTTTGGGCCCTCCTAACCATTGATGCTCAAAGCCTTAGATCCTTTTACCCTTGCCTTTTGCTTTAAAGGGTTATTGGCTTTTTCTGCTTTGCCTTTTTTTTTCATTTTTTTTCGCTTGCATGCATATATTTTTTTCTTTTATTGCAACATGCTTTTTCTTTTTCTTTTTGCTACTTTTTCACCACAAGAAAAACACCTATTCAGGTACACTTGAAAAGTGTAGCCAAAATTAAAAAAAATGATGCCTTAGGCTACGGCTACGCTTTTTGGGCTACGGCTACGCTTTTTGGGGTGATTCCTATTGCCTATTCTCAAAGGCTATACTTTTCTGCACCAACGGCTACGCTTTTGGCATTTGGGAATAGGGTGCGTTTTTCAAGTGATGCTGTCCAGGACCAAAGACTACGCTTTTCAGCTTCCATTTTTGCCAGAATAGGCTACAATTTTCAACGCTACTGCATCACCTGTAAAGCGTAGCCACATTGTATACCATAGCTACTTTTTATAAGTGTAACCTTAGGTCCATCATTTTTTTTATACTATAGCTACTTATATAAGTGTAGCCTTAGGTCCATCATTTTTTTTATACTATAGCTACTTATATAAGTGTAGCCTTAGGTCTCATTTTTTTTGGATATATATATATATATATATATATATATATATATATATATATATATATATATATATATATTCTACTAATTATTAATACAACATAATATTTAGTAATATAATTACATGTATAATAATTCTGCATTTTTAATTAAATGAGTTAAATATTATAAAATAAAAATAAATACATAATTATACTAAATAATTTCTTTATATAATTAAAATTATCTGTAAATAAAATATATTTATAATGATCCAAAAGTATTAATATTCATACATCTCACACTAAGTTAAGCATAGCTATATCAAAATAAATATGAGACCACTTAGAATTTACTACTAATACTCTACTAAAAACTAAAATATTATATCCTACGTCAATTCTATCTTCACCAATTTTTTTTTTTTGAAAGAGGAGCTCAACACAAGTAGTGGAGCAATTCTGTCTTCACCATTAGGACTTCCTATAATCCATGCCCTGCCAAAAAGGTTAAAAGAGAAAAAAATTCACATCAAAATTTTGGAAATTTTCTTTTAAAATGTAACTATTTCCTCTTCATGATAGATTCTATTATTAGTATTTAATTTCTTTAATAAGTTTCTAAAATAACGTACTACCAAAGATAAAGAAGGCACATACATTAGTAGTAAGATTGAGCAGAAATTTTTTCTTACCATCTAATATTTTTGCTGCCAGAATCCATAAGAATTATCAATCTTTTTTCTGTGTTCATGAATTGACTACATAGGTGAAAAATTGAATCAGAAACAAAACTTCAATATATATAAATGAATTTGAAAACGAAAAGCTAGAAGTAATGGCAGTGCTACAAGAACCAATTTCACATTAGAATTTTTGGACCAAAACCAGCAAAAAATATTATAAGTTCCCTTAATGATTTTAATTTCATCAAGTTTGAAGAAACAAACCAAAGACCAAAACAAATAAATAAAAAAATTACATAGCAATAAATGAGTATAAAATGAAATAAAGTAGAACTATTTAATAATCACGCCATTAGATTTCAGCAGCTACTAATTCTTAACCAAAGGGCAAAAAATAATTACAATTTCATTTAGAAGGCTACTTAACAAATCAATAAGTGTTAAGAGGCTAGGAATATATACTTTGGAGCCCACGATTTCAAGACACTAGGACAACCAAAAATATATACTTTGATTCTATATCTATACATCTATATATATGATATATACTATCCTAAGGTATTTAATTTCCCTAGCAGCAAAGTGTATATGATCGTTCTCATAACTAATTACTCACCCTTGAACTTAAGTTTATCTACTTCAAGTTGGCAAAGCAATGTAGTAGGAAAAGACAAACATAAACTTAAAACTAGCTTTACCCTTTACCTTTAATAAATCGAAATAGCGAATTGCCAACCTGCACAACAGACACAGAAAACAAAAATGAAACTGCAGAATTTTTTTTTTTTACTATTCAATTCATAATCAGAAAAGAAACCAGCTTGAAATAGGTGTGAAGAACAATTTTAATCAAGGCTGACAGCATTTGTTTCCACTATAACTTTGTCAAGAAAGGAAGTGAAATTTCTAATCTTGCCTCAACAGAAACTAAATGCTTCTCAATGGAACTAGACGATTCCCCTTCTATTACTCTCTGTTCAACATTGAAAAAAAAAAGATAGCCGATTCAGTAATTTCATCTATAGTTTTCAATAAAACTAGACTAGCAATTCAAACCCAATAATTGGGCTACTTACTATAACTAAATGGCAATATAAACTTATCCAAAGGCAAATGATAACCAAGGGTTTGCAACATTGCTTTAGTGATATAAATTGAAATTTAAATAGTGTAATCAAATAAGGGTAAATAATAAATTAGCTGCATAAATAATATTACCATATGAAAATGTCCATCTAAATTCTACAATATATATTCTCCCATTTCAGCAGAAATTGAAACACTCAATTGACTGCAATCACTGCATATGTCTCAAATCAAGCTTGGGTTCCCAAAATCCATCTTAAAATTTACAGGTACTTCAAGTTATTGATTCAATCAACAAAGCAATTTAAAAGCATAAGAATAATCCTCTCTTGAGAATACTCTGCTCTCTTTAAAAGTGAAATTTAAACAAGAAAAAATCAACAATAACAATAATAACAAAAATAAGAATAATAATTTAGCTGACACATGGTGAAATTTACATTGGTGATTTTAGTTTGATCTGGCAGTGCACAAATAAACAACGCAGAATACAGAAGCTAAAACCCCCAATTAAAAACCCTAAAATAAAAACCCAAAACCTCCCAAATTTCACAGAACCATCATCATCATCGGGTGCTTACCTCGCTTGTTAGGGATCGATGCTTTGACTCATCGGAAACCTTGATGCTTCACAGCAAAGCAGAGAAGCAGTCGGGAGAGAGCACACAGTTTCTTTGACACTTCACAGAGAGGGCGAGTGAGAGAGAGCGAGAGAATGAGCGAGAAGAAGAAAATGAGGCACAGAATTCTTACTTGGTGAGCGCGGTAATGAGCGGCGACGGTGAACCAAGAAACACATAACTCAATGCAAGTGGTAGTGACTAATTACACAGCTTGAGCCCGTGACCTAGAAATGACTTGGAGAAACTTAAATCATTGCTCCAAGGCTCCCTTCCATATCCAGTATACAAAAAATTTAGGGAAAAAAATAAAAAAGCCAGCAATGAAAAAATAAATATCAGAAATATTATCAAAATTTCACAAATTAATCATGATAAGAAGTTAATTTTTCACCTAATAAAATAAAAAATATTTCTCCAGGTACTCCGCATAATTCATGTTTTTACATTATTGTAACAGTTCTATGATTTATTACCTTTGAATAATAGAAAAGATATAATGGAATAATGACATGCAATTGAATATAATTGAGGTATGAATGGACAGTTAAGCTACTTTTTTGCACATGAATCAGATACATACAGCATAATAAGCTTAAGAATGATTATGATTTATGAAGTAGCACTTCACACGGTAGAGTTATGTAACTTATATCTAATGGGAACTCAACCCCAACCCCAACTTGTTATGATACTATTAATCAAATCTCAGTAAAACCCAAATTACTGTCTGCATTCTCACATCAAAGCACATGGAAAAAAAATTAAATTCAAACAAAATCCAAACAACAAAATTAAAATTAACCTAGAGACTTTGTAGAGTGAGTTTTCTGGTCTGTTAGTTGTAACAACAAATTAGTTAAACAATCTTGGAAAACTGGATTCAAAAAAGCGATATGTTTCAAAAATGAGTTCTTCGCAGTGTTCTATTGGTTATATTTTCCACCACCACCGTTTCACTACCTGAACCAGAACCACCATTCCCAAGAGCAAGAGTAGTCTTTATTACTTCTTTACCTTCCAATAATTCCATGGAACCTAAGACTGGTTCTGTTGTTGCTTGCCTTTTATCGCTGAAATTGAACTCAATGGTGCAAGAATTTTGACGTCTGAATCTAGGTACAAGATTGGAGTTATGTATTGGTGTTGGTTTATCTGTAAAAGACACAGAACTTGATGAATTATTGTTAAAAGTGTAGGACTTTGCATTCCAACTATTGTTGTTGCTCCAATAATCCTGAGCTTCTTGTTTGGTTTGGTGAAGACACTGGCATAGCCTATTCCATTTCCTTTTCAACTGGTTAATTCATCCTGAAATTTAATACATTCAATTATTATTCATAAGCCATCACTGATCACTAAACTTAATTTATTTGTTTGTTTAACTAATACCTTCTGATGATTTGTTTCGGTGGTATGAGGCTGAAGCCATAAAGGTAACGTTTTCTTGTGGCCTGGTCTGAGAAATTGAGATTTCTTTTCATAATTTGAGGCACATTCTTCACAGCAATTGAGCTTTGTTTCCATTACACTACTGGCCAAAAAATAATCTTCAATAAATAAACTAACATCCAAAATTAAACAAAATAATGATAAATCATTTGATTGATGATGATAAATCACTATTGGTTCATAATTGATACCAATAATAACAAGAAGGGTTGCATGCATAGTTTAGAAAAGATTTCCTTTTCTGGTGTTATTATTATTCTTTCTTTTGATAAAGTAAAAGTTGTGTGTTCCCCGAACTGAGTATCATGTGAATGCGTAATGTTAAATTAAGAGGTTTATGCACTGACAAAATAAAGCGAAGCAGAAAAATGGTTTCTCTGCACAGGAGCCAATCAAGGAAATAAGATTTAGGTGGTTTAGTCTGCTCAATATGTCCACTTCCATGTCCTGATTTTATATCTGTACACCATAACCAACATAAAAATAAAAACAATAATCAATCAGATAAATAACCGATTAAATCTTGTTTGTATACAGAAAAACACAGCTTAATTCTTTAGTTTTCAGATGAATTCCTGGTTTATATGATTAAGAAGAATTTAAATTGGTAATCAAATTTCCATGTAAAACACCCAAAGCAAAGAAAACATAACCAAAAAAGGCATCAGAGAGGAATATAGCTTGAAGCTGGAAATTGAAAGCAACCACTATGTTCAAGGAATGCGTATGAACCAAGACATAAATCAGAATATTTCAGTGTGAAACCTGTTCTTTTCACTAATTTTTCCTTAAGATACTAAACTAATTGAAAACCTAAAATTAGAACCCAAAACCCCGAAAAATTCACAAAACCAATTGAAAGAGAGGATACAGAACAGAGAATACTTACTTGGTGACAGAGGATATGACCATGGTGATGAGCGGCGACGGTGAAGAAGAGATGAGCAGTGACGCAACGGCTTGGAGACGGTGCAGCAGCTCAGCGGCGAGCTCCAGTCGACGGCAGCACGGCGACAGAGTATAACGGCAGCGAGACATCCCTTCGAGATCCTCGGCGGCGGTACATCAGCCTGGCGGTGGCAGAACGGCGACGGCAAAAAGCCCTAGCAGCGGCGGTGGAGCTTCAGCGACGACGGAGCACCCCTTTCTTCTCTCCTCCATTGCGTTTTCTCTTCCTCGAGCTCTTCTCTCTCACTGGCATTCGACGACGACGACGGCAAAGCCCTAGCCAGTTAGCCGCCGTTGTTCTCTCCTTCCTTCCCTCTCCTCTCTTCTTCTTCCTGTTCTCCCCCTTAGCTTTCTGATTTCTTCGTGTGTGTTGAGTGAGGATGAGGGTGTGTATTGCGTGTGAGGGAGTGGAGGTGATCGAAGGCAAACAAAATTTCACTTCGGTGTTTATTTGGTATTTTAATATTAGGAGACACTTCTAAAGCATACCCAAAATTTAACAAATGGGTTACTTTTTAAAAGTGTTCCCTTTGGTCTAAAAATATACCCATAGTTTTTTAGATTTGGCTACGCTTTATAAGTGATATTTAAAATATCTAAGGAGACGCTTTTAAATTGATGCCTCAATAGTGTTTCCTTTTCTCTTATAAAAGAGCACCATGCGAAAAAGCGTAGTCTATTTCTAGAATAGGCTACGCTTTTCAAATGTAGCTTAAAAAAATGTGGCTGAATAGGTGTTTTTCTTGTAGTGTTTCTTGCTTCAAGAATCAATTTTTGGTTTTTTCAGATTACCACTAATACTTCACTTTCATCATCATTTTTTCAAGATCCAACATTCTAAAATTCTAACTTTAAATATGCACTTTTCATTTATACATTCAGAAAACAAAAACAATGCCACCACATCAAGATAATTGAACTATTCTTATTGTAAACGTGAAATTCATGTATATCTCAATTCTTTTCAAATAAAATTTTCTTTTTAAGCAAGGTGAGAGATATATGAAATATTTTAATACTTTAAGACATAAATGCAAATGATCATGCAGTAAGAACAAGAGAACAGACAATAAAACAAACAGATAACAGAAAAACAACGAAAGGAAAGGGTATTAAGAGAACGAATCCACCTTTAATGGTGGCGGCTAGTGCTCCTCCTTGAGGATCCAATGTAGTGCTTGATCTCTTCAATGTCACTCCTTTGTCTTTGTTGTTCTTCCCTCATAGCCCTTTGATGTTCTCTAATTTCATTGAGGATGGTGGAATGCTCTTCATCCCAATAGCTTTGAGGAAGAAAATACATCCCTTGAGGCATCTAAGGGATTTCATGCTGAGGCTGTTGCATAGGCTCATGTGCAGGCTCTCTAGTTTGCTCCATCCTCTTCTTAGTGATGGGCTTGTCCTCCTCAATGAAGATATCTCCCTCTATAACAATTTCAGCTGAATTGCATAGATGACAGATGAGGTGTGGGAATGCCAACCTTGCTTTGGTGGAAGGCTTCTCAGCTATCTTGTATAGTTCTTGAGGAATCACCTCATGCACTTCCACCTCACTTCCAATCATGATGCAATGAATCACGATAGCTCTGTCAAAGGTCACTTTTGACCTATTGCTAGTGGGGATGATAGAGTGTTGGATGAATTCCAACCATCCTCTAGCTACAGGCTTAAGATTAAGCCTTTTTAGTTGAGTAGGCTTGTCTTGGGAATCCCTTTTCCACTGTGCTCCTTCCACACAAATGTTTGAGAGTACTTGATCCAGTCTCTGATCAAAGTTGACTCTTCTAGTGTAAGGACGAGGATCCCCTTGCATCAAAGGCAAGTTGAACACCAACCTCACACTTTCCAGGCTAGAATCTAAGATTCTCCCTCGGACCATGGTGCTCCAATTCTTTCGATTTGGGTTCACACTAGTGTCATGGTTTTTAGTAACCCATGCATTAGCATAGAACTCTTGCACCATTAATATCCCAACCTCTTCGTTGGGATTGGTTAGGACTTCCCAACCTCTTCTCCGAATCTCTCTTCGAATTTCCGGATACTCATTCTTCTTGAGCCTGAAGAGGACCTCAGGGATCACCTTGTTCTCTGCCACTACTTCATAGAAGTGATCTTGGTGGGCTTTGGTGATGAATCTCTCTATCTCCCATTATTCAGAGGTGGCGGCTACTGCCTTTCCTTTCTTCTTTCTAGAGGATTCTCCAACCTTGTGTGCCATAAGTGGTAATGGAAACAAAAAAGCTAGGTTTCCAACACCAAACTTAAAACGTTGCTCGTCCTCGAGAAAAAATAAAGAAAAGAGAATAATGGAGTAGAAGAATAAGAAAACAGAAGAAGATAGAGGGAGAGAGTGATTTCGGCCAAGGGACGTTTTGTGGTGTATGAGAGGTGTGTTTATGAAGGATTAGAATGAGGGGTATTTATAGGAGTGGGCTAGGGTTAGGTTCGGTCATGAGTGGGGTAAATGGATGGGAAATTTGATTTTGAAGTGGGTGGGGGTTGGTGGGAGTTATGATGGTTTGGAGAAGTGATATGGATGTGATTGGGCTAAGGTTTTTAGGGAAAAGTGTATGGGGATATGTGAAAAGGAGAGAGAATAAGTGGGGTAGGTAAAGATGATGTGGGACCTACTGGTCTTGAGAGGCTAGGGAATTCAGATTCCCTGCCCTCTGCACTGGCGTTTGAACGCCCAGTGTCTGCTCCATGGCTGGCGTTCAACGCTAGCAACACTCCATCCAGAGTGTTCTATTTTTACTGCTGAATTTTTCTGTCTCTATTTTGACTGATGCATATGATCATGAATCTAAAACTTTAAAGAAAAATAAAATAAAATTAAAAGAAATAGAAATAATTAATTAAGGTTTGGTTGCCTCCCAACAAGCGCTTCTTTAACGTCACTAGCTTGATGGTTAGCTCCATACGGAGGTGAGTATGGGCTCAGAATTTCGCCCCTTACAGTGAACTTTCTTCCTGTCTTCTCATGAATGAGCTCCACATGCTCTAGAGATAGGATACGACTCACTATATGTGATATGACTGGTTTCTTGGTGAAGATAACTCTCATGCCAGGTGAGAGGCCTTCAGTGGGGACTTTCTTGTCCCTTCAGCCTTTAGGTACTTTCTTCCTAGTACCTTTCTTAGTGCTTGTTAATGGCTGACCAACACCAAACTTAGAATTGATGTCTGGGCTTAGTAAAGCTCTGTATTGAAAGAGATGATTGAAACACTAGGTGTTACACCATTGTCTCTTTTTTATCAGAGGAAGAATTGGGATTGGACATCTTGAACAAGATATAGTCCTCTCCTAGTGGAAAACTATTTCTCCTTTTGTGACATTAATCATGGCATTTGCAGTAGCTAGGAAAGGTCTTCCGAGGATGATAGAATCATCCTCATCCTTTCCTATGTCCAAGACTATGAAGTTTGCATGGATGTAGTGATCTTCAACTTTCACCAATACATCCGCTACTATGCCATATGATTTCTTCATTGACTTGTCTGCCATCTCCAGTGAGATGTTTGCAGCTTGTACCTCAAAGATTCTCAACATCAACATCATAGAGAGTGACATGAGGTTTATGCTTGATCCTAGGTCACAGAGAGCCTTCTCAAAGGTAATGGTGTCTATGGTGCAAGGAATCAGGAAGCGTCCAGGATCTAAAACCTTCTGAGGTAGCTTCTGCTAAACCAAAGCATTGAGTTCTTTGGAAAGCAGTGGAGGTTCTTCCCCCAAAGGCTTTGTACCAAATAGCTTGGCATTCGCTTCATAAGAGCTCCTAGGTACTGAGCAACTTGCTCTTCCCTAGTGTCCTCATCCTCATCAGAGGATGAGTGTTCATCAGAACTCATGCATTGTAGGAGTGCATGCAATGGAACCTCTATGGTCTCTATATGAGCCTTGGCTTCCTTTAGTTCTTGGATAGAGATTTCTAGAGTAGGTATTGAGCACTCAGAGGGTGTGCCTTTGCTGATGTTTAGCCTTAGCTCTGATGGCTGTTTGGGTGCTAAACGCCCATGCTGTATACCCTTACTGGCATTAAACGCCAGTTCCCTTACCATTTTAGGTGTTGAACACCCATCAGGGGTATCCTGGCTGGCGTTCAACGGCAGCTTCCCTGCCTGTTTAGGTGTTGAACGCCTAGTAAGAAGTTCCTCACTGGCGTTCAACGCCAGCTCTGGTGCCAGGATGGGCGTTGAACGCCTAGTGAGGGCTTATTCACTGGCATTCAGTGCCAGGCTCTTGGCCATTTTGGGCGTTGAACACCCAGTGAGGGCTTCCTCACTGGCCTTCAATGCCTTTCCAGTCTCTCCAAATTTGGCCTCATCCTCAGTGGTGATGGTCTTGTACTCTTCTCTTGGGTTACTTCAGTGTTACTAGGAAGAGTGTCAAGAGGAGTCTCAGGGATCCTCTTGCTCAGTTGACAAACTTGTACCTCCAAATTTCTAATGGAGGACCTTGTTTCAGTTATGAAACTATGAGTAGCCTTAGAGAGGTTGGAGACCAGAGTGACTAAGTCAGAAAGGCTCTGCTTAGGGGTCTCCATATTTTCCTGAGCAGATGGGAATGGTGGTCTGTTCTTGAACCTATTATGGTTCTTTCCACTTTGGTTATTATTAAAGCCTTGCTGAGGCTTCTATTGATCCTTCACTTAAAAGTTAGAATGGTTCCTCCATGAGGGATTGTAGGTGTTTTCATATGGTTCTCCCATGTAATTCACCTCCTCCATGGTGGGTTGCTCAGGATCATAAGCTTCTACTTCAGAAGAAGCTTCATGGGTGTTGCCAGCTGCAGCTTACATTCCAGTCAAATGTTGAGAGATCATATTGACCTACTGGGTTAAGATCTTATTCTGAGCCAATATGGCATTCAGAGTATCAACTTCAAGAACTTTTTTCTTCTGAGAGATCTCATTGTTCACAGGATTTCTCTTAGAGGTGTACATGAATTGGTTATTTGCAACCATCTCAATGAATTCTCTTGCTTCTGCAGGTGTCTTCTTCAAGTGGAGTGATCCACCTGCAGAGCTGTCCAATGATATTTTGGACATTTCAGACAAACCATCATAGAAAATTCCTATGATAGACCATTCAGAGAGCATGTCAGGAGGACACCTCTTGACCAGTTGCTTGTATCTTTCCCAATCTTCATAGAGGGATTCACCTTCTCTTTGTCTGAAGGTTTGAACTTCCACTCTGATTTTGGTCATCATTTGATGGGGAAAGAATTTAGCCAAGAAAGCATTGACCAGCTTATCCCAAGAGTCTAGGCTCTCTTTTGGTAGAGAATCTAACCATATCTAGCTCTGTCTCTTACAGCAAAGGGAAAGAGCATAAGTTTGTAGACCTCAAGATTCACTCCATTTGTCTTAATAGTATCACAGATTTGCAAGAATTCAGCTAAGAACTAATGTGGATCTTCCAGTGGAAGTCCATAGAACTTGCAATTCTGCGGCAGAAGAGAGACTAATTGTGGCTTAAGCTCAAAATTGATAGCTCTAATGGCAGGTACAGAGATGTTTCTGCCATAAAAGTCAAAGGTAAGCATTGTAAAGTCTCCAAGAACCTTTCTTGCCTCTCCTTTATGTTTGGCCATGTCTTCAGCTTCTTGTTCAAAATTTTCTGAAAGGTCTCTTCCAGAGTCTTGTGCTTTAACTTGTTGTAAGTTCCTCCTTAAAGTCCTTTCAGGTTTAGGATCAAGATCAAAGAGAGATTATTTATCCCTGTTACTGGTCATAAATGAGAAAAGAAGAAACCAAGAGAGAAGAAGAATGGGAGCTCTTTGTTCAAGAACAGAGGACTCCCAGTGAGATGTGACTAAGAAGAGAAAGAAGAGTGAATATAGAAAAAGGAGAAGAAGAATTCGAATAAAAAAGGTAGAGAGGAGAAGAATTAGAAGTAGAAAAGATAAACAAGAACTAAAAAATTTTGTTTTTGTTTTAATTTTTTAAATTCGAGAAAATAAAGGTTAATTAATTAAAAAGATTTGAAAATTGGTTAATAAATTTTGAAAAAAAAAAAGAGAGAGAAGATAAGTGATTAATTGAAAAAAATTTGAAAATAAGATAAGATAGAAAATATTTGAATTTAAAAATAATTGAAAAAGTCAACAATATGAGATAAGAATTAAAAAGATTTGAAAAAGATTTAATTTTAAAATTTAAAAGAAGATAAGATAGAAAAGATAAGATATACGATAAGGAAGTTGAGAAAGGATAAGTTTTAAAATTAAAAAGATTTAAATTTAAAATTTGAAATATGAATTTTTAATTTTTTTTTTAAAATTATATTTGAAATAAGATAAGATAAGATTTTTAAAAAAGATATGATTTTTGAAAAAGATATCATTTTGAAAAGATTTAATTTGAAATTTAAAACTAAGATAAGATAAAAATTTTGAAATTAAAATCTAAATTTTCAACTAAAATTTTCGAAAATTTAATTAAAATAAAAATAGAAAAGATATTTTTTATTTTTTGAATTAATGACGAAAGAGAAAAACAACTAAAAGACACCAAACTTAAATTTTTTTAGATCTAAAACACCTACTATGCGAAAATTAGAAGGAAAAACACAAAGAGACACCAAACTTAAAAATTTTAAGATCAAAACAAAAAGAAAAATAAGAACATTTTGAAGATCAAGAAAAACACCAAAAACAAAATTCAAAGAATTCAAAGAAAACAAGAACATGCAAAGGACACCAAACTTTAAAAATTTTGAAAATCAAAGACACAATTTTCGAAAATTATAAAGAAAAGATACAAGAAGACACCAAACTTGAAGATTGACTCAAGACTTAAACAAAAGACACTAATTTTGAAAAAGACTACAAAAAATTTGAAAAATTCAACAAGAACAAAAATAAAAGACCCAAACCAAAAACAAAGATTGAACAAAGAAAAGAAAAGGTTTTTGAAATTTTTTTCATTTTTTTGAAAAAAAAGAAGAAAATAAAAGAAGCTAACAAAATAAAAGACAATACCTAATCTAAGCGACAAGATAATCCGTCAGTTGTCTAAACTCGAACAATCCCCGGCAACAACATCAAAAACTTGGTTACACGAATCCCCACACTTCATACAACTGTACCAGCAGGTACATTGGGTCGTCCAAGTACTACCTGAGCGAGTCAGGGTCGATCCCACGAGGATTGTGGTTTGAAGCAAGCTATGGTTATCTTGTAAATCTTAGTCAGGCGGATAGAAGAATTGTTGGATTTGTGAGATCTAAACTATCTTGACCTGTTTGCAACGATAAGAAGATGGTTAAGGCTTAGACATGCTTTATCCTTTTGGATTAACTCTGCTCTTACTGTCTTCTTCAATTGTGAAAGATTTTTTCTATGGCATACTGTATGTGATCAATGCCGTACGGTCACCGTCGCCAATCTCCTCCAAATCTGAACCCCAGGGTTAGTGCAGATCCATTCTGATTGAGGGTGAAGCTCTTGCAGTCCATTCTCCTTAATGATCCTACTCAAAATGCCACAGATAAGGTCGGATCTTCCGAATCAGAGAATGTTGCGCCTTTGGGTTCTAGCCTTTATCACAAAGCCCCTAATCTCCACATACCTCGGCTGAACTGTTGTCTTGAAAAGTCCTCAACGAGGTCGTGGATTAGCCATCTAAGAGATGTATAATCGAGCTGGTGGTGTAAAACCCAGTCAAACCGTAATTAATTAAATAATAAATTAAATAGGAGTGAATATGGTTAGAAAATTTATCAATCAGAAATTGATAATTTAAATATGATATTTGGACTCAGTAAATTTTTCTGAGTCGAAAAATAGAGTTTTCTGCGTAAAACTGCGCAATGAAAATTTGACGGCAATACCAGCTGAGATCTATCCAGTACTGTAGTTGAATAAATTAATTATAAGTGATTAAGGTTAAGAAATGAGAAATTATAATTTGGGAAGCAAGAAATATTTAAAATACGATTTAAAACTCTAATCTTAAAGGTTTCGGCCCAAAGTTGGGCCAACGGACTAAAACAAGTGAACCGGGCCCAAGTGGCCCAAGACCCAACATATATAAATATTAGTTATGAGCATTTCAGCTCGTTAACTCTAAAGAAAAGGTGTGGGGCGCTGAAATGGAGAAGAGAGGAAGAAGAGAGAAAATCCTAACTCCATCAAACTTCAAATCACCATAACTTTTGATCTGCAACTCCGATTGATGAGATGTTTGCAGCCACGCATCGCTCTTCTCATCCTCTATAATTCTATCTAAGTTTTGTGGTGAGTATTCCACTTTCCTCTGCCTAGTTTTCATTTCTCTCCTTAAACTCGAGTTTGGCTATGGGTGTTCAGTAATTTTATGATTTTGGTTGTTTAAGAGTGCTCTAGTATGAGCCGTTTGTGAGTTCCATCAACCAATTTTTTGAGTTAAGGTAAGAAACCCTCTAACCCTTGTGATTTATCAATTTCATGAACCCTAGGTTGATTATAAGTGTGAAAATTGATTATGTTAGAGTATTAGGTGATTTTGGTGTACAATTGGAAGATTTATATTGCTTGTGGGGCTTTGGTGAGGTTTGGAGCTAAGGGTTGGTGGAGACTTCCAAGAAGAAGCTCAATTATTTTGGCTACAAGAGGTACGGTTTAAGTTTCATTTAAGTACCGTATGGTGTGATGAGAATTTCTAGGCTAGATGCTCCTAGGATTAAGTTTGGATTGTGTAAATGGTTGGTACTAATATGTATAGTTGATATGTAATGTAAATTAATGATTGGGTTGAGAATTATGTGAATTTGTATGTTTGGTGTGTTGAGAATTTGATGAATTGGGTAATGAATATTAGTTTTTGGAATATGCATTTAAATTGTTAATTTGGGCCAGAGGCCGTGAATCTTAGGCCGGAGGCTGAAAAGAGGTAAGAGTTAAGGTATCTAACCGATACATCTAGCATGAATTCCTTGAGTGTACCTTTGGTAGTTTGAAGCACTTAACTTGAGATATTGAGTCTGATCACCTCGATATCGCTTGGCTAATGTGGACAAGACCCAAATGATGTCTAATGGACATGAATAAAGTAATCGGGGAGGAATTCCCAAGAATGAACCGGTGAAAGCACGCCGAGATAGGAATTTCGACAGTGGTATGAGTAATATGTGTTGGTTTTGGAATTGCTGAGTGACATACTCAGAGGCGAATGATTGAAAATGATTGGTTTAACTTGGCTTGAGTCAATTGGATCTTGGTGATTGAGCAGAGAGAAGACTTGTAAATAGCATTGATATATTTTGGATTCGAGCAAATGTGTAGGAATGGGATAATGACTATTGTTAGAAAACTGATGTTATAGGTTTGAACGATTAGGTAATGTAAGTATGGGGATCAAGGATTATTAAGAGGTTGTGATTGAGTCTTAAGAGGAGAGTTGCTAAAGAGTGTGTGAAAAAGGTGGCTACAGAGAAAGGAAGTCATAGGGAGCACAACCAAGGATTCGCACCAAGGGTTCGAGAGTTTAAGGAGAGAGGATACACACAATACTTTCCCCAAAGACGAAATAACTTTGCAACGAATGAGGAGTCCCAAGGGAACAGTTAGGGAAAACAGACAACGGCTACTTCAGATGTTTCTAGCTGTCAGAGATGTAGAAGTCATCACCCAAATAGGTCGTGCCGATTGGGGTTAGGTGTATGTTACAAGTGCGAGTTACCAGGGCATGTATCAAGAAATTTCCAACAAGGAGGGAGTCAGGATGTAGGCCGATTACGAGAGTAAGATTGAGGTAATTGCAATAATCATGCTTAAAGGACAATGCATGATTTTATAATACCATATTTACAATAAAACTGGGAATGTCGAGCTTAGTATTAGACTTAGAACCAAACCGGATGGTCCGATTAGGGATTTGCTTTAAACAAAAATGCTTTGGGCTTTGAATACCTGATAAGTTTAGCAGATTAATACAAATGGATAAATGCCTGTGATGTAAACAATTTTCTCTTGAGATTGATATGTTATGTTTGTTATTTAATTGGTTGATTTCTGGATTTTTGGCGAAACGCATTGAATCCGTGACTTTTAGTTTACTTTGATTTAAATAGATAAGTAATGGTCCTAAATGATAGATTTGGAAACGTTGATATGAAATGTTGGTTTTGATTGAGTTGAGGTTGAAAGGAGGGGACCCGTGACCGGTGGCAAACTCCAATTTTTAAGGGAGGTGTTGTCGAAGTTTTCCCAAGAATTTGAAAGAGTGTTGGTTATGGTTTTGAAAATAATTTTTTATTTGAGTAACTTTAACAAAAGAGATATGTTTCGAATGCTTTTATAGATTATTAAAGAAAATCGGATTCTTATGATTTTGTTAACTTGTTATTTCAAACTCATTTGATTTCTAAAAATGAAGGGAGTTTTGATTAATTAGTCAAAGACTTTAAAATAGAAATTTATATATAAATTCGAGGGTTTGGGAATAAGAAAGTAAGTCTGGAGGTTATGCTTGGAGTTGAGCTGTGATTAGTGGTAATTGGCTTGACAGAGGGAGAGGATAGTGATGGAGTATGATTAGGGTATGCTAATGATTTTTGGTTGATTATAGTGATGTGGGATGATGACTATGATTAATGATGATGGTGGCATTATTGATGACATGATTTGAGATTTAATAAGATGCGAGTTGATGAGATTATGAAAGTAATGAACGAGGATGTTGGTCGGCGTTGGACGAATGATCAAGATCCTCACAGATAAAGGAATCAGAGCGCGGCAACGGAAGCGCGCAGGGTAAAAAGACCTTGGGACTACTATGTGTTGGATATAAAGGTAGACTACGCTCACGTACTCTTGGTGGCGGATGGAATTTTCGAGGGCGAAAATTTGTGTTGGGGGTCGAATGTAAAATCCGGTCAAACTGTAATCAATTAAATAATAAATTAAATAGGAGCGAATATGGTTAGAAAATTTAGCAATCGGAATTTGATAATTTAAATATGATATTTGGACTCAGTGAATTTTTCTGAGTCAGAAAACACAATTTTCTTTGTAAAACTGCGCACTGGAAATTTGGCCAACAATACCGACTGAGATCTATCCGGTACTGCAGATGAATAAATTAATTATAAGTAAATAAGGTTAAGAAATGAGAAATTATAATTTGGGAAGCTAGAAATATTTAAAATATGATTTAAAACTCTAATCTTAAAGGTTTTGGCCCAAAGTTGGATGAACGGACTAAAACAAGTGAACTGGGCCCACTTGGGCCCAAGACCTAACATATATAAACATTAATTATGAGCATTTCAGCTCATATAACCCTAAAGAAAGGGTGTGGGGTGCTGTAATGGAGAAGAGAGGAAGAAGAGAGAAAATCCTAACTCCATCAAACTTCAAATCACCATAACTTTTGATTTGGAACTCTGATTAATGAGCAGTTTATGGCCACGTGTCGCTCTTCTCATCCTCTACAATTCTATCTAGGTTTTGTAGTGAGTATTCTACTGCCCTCTACCCAGTTTTTATTTTTCTCCTTAAATTTGAGTTTGGCTATGGGTATTGAGTAATTTTATGATTTGGTTGTTTATGAGTGCTCTAGTATGAGCCATTGGTGAGTTCCATTAACCAATTTCGTGGGTTAAGATAAGGAACCCTCTAACCCTTGTGATTTAACAATTTCATGAACCCTAGGTTGATTATAAGTGTGAAAATTGATTATGTTAGAGTGTTGGGTGATTTTGGTGCACAATTGGAAGATTGATATTGCTTGTGGGGCTTTAGCAAGGCTTGGAGCTAAGGGTTGGTGGAGACTTCCAAGAAAAAGCTCAATTATTTTGGCTACAAGAGATACGGTTTAAGTTTTATTTAATTATCGTATGGTGTGATGAGAATTCCTAGGCTAGATGCCCCTAGGATTAAGTTTGGATTGTGTAAATAGTTGGTACTAATATATATAGTTGATATGTAATGTAAATTCATGATTAGGTTGAGAATTGTGTGAATTTGTATTTTGGTGTGTTGAGAATTTGATGAATTGGATAATGAATATTAATTTGTGGAATATGCATTTAAATTATGAATTTAGGCCGGAGGCCGTGAATCTTGGGCCGGAGGCCGGAAAGAGGTAAGGAAGGTAAGTGATGTTTGTGTTGATGCGTGAGCATCTTTCCTACCTTTTTCTAGTGAATTTGCATCCAAATTGTTGCGTTTAATCAAGAATCAATTATCTTTTAGCCACTATGGATGCTACTTCGAGTCGTGTGCAATTCTGTTTATTTCAGGTAGCATTCGGATGGATTTGATGAAGTTTCTGTAGAAAAAGAGAAGGAAGGGAATGATGTTGTTAACCCTGACCACTCTATAGTCTAACCCAAATAACTCAAGCTACAGAGGTCCAATTGATCTGATTTTAGTGGCTTTGGAAAGCTAAATTTTAGAGCTTTCCAACGATATATGATACTTTATACTTCTCTTCCATTAATCCTGCAAGGGTGATGCCTAACTTGAGGTTTCTCAAGTTAGGCGCCAAGATCAACTTCATTCATTTATCCAAAGCAGACAAGGTGGTGCCTAACTTGAGAGCCAGGACAAACAAAAAGTGTGAAAAGGATGTGGCTAAGGCTGTTTCTCAAGTTAGGCACCAAACACAACATCAACACGCACAGGTGGTTTGGCTCACTTCAAGTTAGGCACAATCCTCCCTCAAGTTAGGCGCAGCAACATGCAAAACACTCCAAATTGCTGCTTCCTACCCCACGCCTAACTTGAGGGGGAAATATGATGGCATGGTCCCCACTCCTAGATAAAGTCATGGTGCCCATGTCTGAGTTTATGATTACACCGAAGATTTTATTCTGTTTTTATTCTGATTAAAACTCTAATTTTAATTACAAATACGAAAAAATAATATGGAGTTTTAAGAAATATAATTTACATTAATTTGGATTAGATATCAGCCCTTCGGGCTCTTCTCTTCTCTTCAACCTCATTCCGCAATTTACAGTTTTTCAGAATCCTTATTTTCTCTCTGAACCATGAGCAACTAAACCTCCACTATTAAGGTTAGGAGCTCTGTCTATTGTATGGATTGATACTATTATTTTTCTATTTTAATTCATCTATTTATTTCTATTTCAAAAATTGTTTTTTGTTCTTTATCTTATGAATTTAGGTGAAACGGAAGTATGACCCTTATTCTAATTGAGTTCTTATATAACTTGGAAAAGCTCTTTACTTGAACAATAGTTTGAAAATAATTTCTCCTAAATTTCTAATTATCTGGACTTAACGGGATACATGACATATAATCCTCTTATATTTGTGTAATATGGGTTTCTGTGGCATAAAAACTATAATTGAACTTCACCCTCTAATTGGAATTAAGTGACCAAGGAATTGGCGGTTGATGAAGGTTAGAGGAGACTAAAAAGGTCTAAGGAATTAGGGTTTAGTCACATATAGTTTGTCATGAATTGTATCTTGCATGATTAAAATAGTTTGTAAGAAAAACCAATCAAAAAGATAGATATCTCTAAAACCTTAACTGTTTTCTCCATATATTATTCTTATCAATTTACTGCTTGCTTTCTAATCTTCTGAATTTACTATTAATTCTTTTAAACCCTCAAAACACCATTTTCTGTTTGTCTAACTAAGCCAATCACTCATTCATTGTTGCTTGATCTATCATTCCTCGTGGGATCGACCTTCATTCACTTGAGGTACTACTTGGTACGACCCGGTGTAGTTGCCGGTTAGTTTGTGGTTATAAATTCCGCACCAAGTTTTTGGCGCCGTTGCCGGGGATTGACTCTGATTGACAACTACTGGTTTTTTTATTTCTTAGATTAGGTGTTTTTGCTTTAAGTTCATTTAACTTATTTCTCTAAAAAAAATATTTTGATTTATTTTATTTAAATTTTTTCTCTTAATTTCTGAAATTAAGTTTGGTGTCCCCTTAGTTGTTTTTATTCTTCCTAGTTATTTTACTTATTGAGTTTGAATTTTATACTCCTTTTTCCTTATTAGTTATTTTATTTTCTTAATTATTCAGTTTATTTTCTTTATTTTATTTTTCTTTTATTTTTGTTTTCTTTTCTATTTTATTTTTTTTATTTATTTTTATTTATTTTTATTTTTCTTTATGTTCTTTCTTCTTTGCTTGCCTATTTACCACATGGTGCATTTAATTCTGTTTGGTGTGTTGTGCTAAGGAAAAAATAATGGAGAGAGATCACATGGGTTACTACTCACACCAAAGTAGTGATTCATATTATTGTAGATGGAGGAACTATCCAAATTTTGGTTGGCAAAGTCAAAACCAAAGAAACTTCAGTGATCCATGTTTCAACTATAAAAAATTACCAACTCCATATTCATACCAAGAACCACCACCTCTCTATCCATATCAAGAACCATCATCTTCCTACCCATATCAAGAGCTACCATCTCCCTATTCATACCAAGAACCATCCTCTTTTTACTCTTATCAAGAACCATCATCTCTTGAGCTTCTCATGAAAGAATTCATACATGATATAAGGATGAGTGTCAAAAATATAGAGAAATATATGAAGTTGATTATCAAGCCCCAGGAAGAGGAACAAGCAAATTTCTTTCCAAGAGATACAACGCAAGATCCTATGGAAGAAAGTGAGAAAATCAATCAAAGGAGTTCATACTCCAGTGAATTAGAGAACTCTCCACCCTCACACATGGAAGAAGAAGAAGATGAAAAATTAAATGAGGAAGATGCAAAAACAAAGGAGGAAGATGCACAAACAAAGGAGGAAGATACACAAACAAAGAAGGAAGCCATGCACAGTCCATGCTTGCACATTCCAATAATTCCGGAGGAAGCCATAGAAGTCCCTATAATTCTATGCATGCAAGCTTCTGAGAAGAAAAATCTGAATGCACTACCTACATTTGAATTGAAGTCTTCTCCCCCAACATTTGAATATGCTTTCATTGGTCCTAATGAAGCAGAGAGTGGCATAGAGGGTGAGTTTATTGAACTACCAATTTAAGAAATTCTTGATGAAGGGTACACTCCAACCATCACACAACACCCAAATTTTGAAATCAAAGAAGTGAAGGCGACCAAGGAAAGCACTGAAATGGGGATTGTGACCAAGAAACAGAAGAAAGTATCCATGAAAAAGAGAAGGTCAGCAAAAACCAATCCAACCTCTATCCCAACAAGCAAGGTGAATCAAGCTAACCACAATAAAAGAAAGCTTGTTAGGAGGAATTTATATCAGGGGGCACTAATTTTCACCTCTCTCCCCTTGGAGACATTTCTTTTAACCAACTAGAAGAAGAGGAAGAAAATTCAACAATCAAGTGTCAAGCTAATGACATTAAAAAAGCACTTGTTGAGAGGCAACCCAACTACTAGTATCCTGGGTTTTGCAGCTGCTTTAGTTTTAATTTTATAGTTATTTTGATTTTATCATTATAGTTATTTTAGTTCTATTTTTAAATTACTTTATCTCAAATTTTTTTATAACTTTTCATGTTTTACATGTGTTTTGGTCATGCAAAGTGATTAGAACAGGAACAAGAGCAATTAAAAGGAATTTTTGACACCCTGGAGTTTTTCTTTGCTTGAAGACAAGCAAAATTTTAAGTTTGGTGTTATCTCTTCACTTGTGGGCTTTCTATTTATTTTAATGGCACCAAAGGAAGGTGAATCATCTTCATAGAGGAGCACAGCCTGAAGAATGAGATAGCCACCAACATAACTGAGGTGGTTAAGTCATTTTCATTCTATTTTCCCTTCCGTTCTTATTTTATTGTCTTCTATTTTTTGTTGCTTTGATTGCCTGCATGATCTTTAGTACTTTCAGTTCTTAGATTTAATTTCATTATGTTGTTTGCTTTTAGTTAAAAAAATTCTCTCATGTACCGCTCACTGAGCTTGAATCTAAAAAGAAAAGAAAAGAAGTGATGTTATTGCATGAGAAATTGAGTCTCATGTACTGCTCACTGAGCTTAAATATAAAAAGAAAAGAAGAAAAAGATGTATTGCATGAGAACTAGAGTCTATAATAAAGAATAATCTTATTTAGTTAAATATGGTGGTGTTCTCTATGATTCTGAATACATAACATGAACCGTGCATATCTGAATTTGAATAAAAGGATGTTGATGTGTAAGGAACATGAATTTAGAGAACTATTATGAATTCTCTGAAGTTAGTGAAAGCTTGATCCTTGAAGCAAAAGAAACAACAAAAGAAACAAAAAAATCAAGGTCCAAGACTCTCAGGATCAATGACTAGGGAGGTCAGACATGATTAAAAGCTCAAAGAGTTGTTTCCCTAGTCATGTACTTGTGGTGTGAATGTGTCAAGTAATCATTGAGATAGAGCACTAAGAGTCGAGATCAAATGCATTTAACAGAGTATGATAAAGGCTTTGAGCACCACTGTCTGGGAGCAACTGAAAGAAAAATCAGAACTTAAAGATAGTTCCTCAGTTAAGTGCTTGTGGTGTTCTTGTGTCAAGTAAAACTTGATACAAAATATTTAAAATCACGGCTAGGCTCAAAGTGCAAAGCACCAAGGAAAAAAGAATTAAAAAGAAATTTGTGGTGTTCAAGGATTAAACTGAAGTTTAAAAGTTTAGAGAATTCATAATATTGTCCGGATTCTAATTCCGAATGACAGTGACATTCTTCTGATTCAAAGGAGAGTGAGATGCCAAAACTATTTAGTATTGCAATAGATAAACCCCACTTCAAGAAGAGACATGAGCTTAATTAAACTCAAACTCTCATTCAAATTCACATCCTGAGCCTATGTTAGTTTTCGTTGCTTGAGGACAAGCAACAGTTCAAGTTTGGTATTGTTATGCGCGAGCATCTTTCCTATATTTTCCGAGTGAATTTGCATTCAAATTGTTGAGTTTAATCAAGAATCAATTATCTTTTAGCCACCGTGGATGCTACTTTGAGTCGTGTGTAATTTTGCTTATTTCAGGTAGCATTCGGATAGATTTGATGGAGTTTCTGTAAAAAAGGAGAAGGAAGTGAATGATGTTGTCAACTCTAACCTCTCTGCACTCTAACCTAAATAACTCAAGCTACAAAGATCCAATTGACGTGATTCTAGTGGCGTTGGAAAGCTAACATTCAGAGCTTTCCAACGAAATATGATAGTCCATACTTCTCTTCCATTAATTCTGCAAGGGTGGCGCCTAACTTGAGGTTTCCCAAGTTAGGCAACAAGATCAACTTCATTCATTTATCGAAAGCAGCCAAGGTGGCGCCTAACTTGAGAAATCTCAAGTTAGGTGCCAGGACAAAGGGAAAGCGTGAAAAGGATGCTGCCAAGGCTGTGCCTAACTTGAGATTTCTCATGTTAGGAGCCAAACACAAAACACTCCAAATTGGTGCTGCCTCCCCGATGCCTAACTTGAGTCTCAAGTTAGGCGCCACTTCTAGAGAAAGCCATGGTCCCCACATCCGAGTTTATGATGGCATCGAAGATTCTATTCTGTTTTTATTCTGATTAAAATTCTTATTTTAATTACAAATAAGAAAAGATATTATTGAGTTTTAGGAAGTATAATTTACATTAATTAGGATTAGATATAAAAGGAAAAAGAATCAGCCCTTCGGGCTCTTCTCTTCTCTTCTACCTCATTCCGTAATTTACAGTTTTTTAGAATCCTTGTTTTTCTCTTAACCATGAGCAACAAAACCTCCACTGTTAAGGTTAGGAGCTTTGTCTGTTGTATGGATTGATACTATTATTTTTCTTTTTTAATTCATGTATTGATTTCTATTTCAAGAATTATTTTCATTCTTTACCTTATGAATTTGGGTGGAACAGAGATACGACCCTTGTTCTAATTGAGTTTTTGTATAACTTGGAAAAGCTCTTTACTTGAACAATAGCTTGAAAACAATTTCTCCTAAATTTCTAATTATCTGGACTTAACGGGATACGTGACATATAATCCCCTTATATTTGGGTAATTACGGTTTCTGTGGCATAAAAACTAGAATTGAACTTCATCCTCTAATTGGAATTAAGTGACCAAGAAATTGGCGGTTAATGAAGGTTAGAAGAGACTAAAAAGGTCTAAAGAATTAGGGTTTAGTCACATATAGTCTGACATTAATTGGATCTTGCATGATTAAAATAGTTAGTAAGAAAAGTAAATCCGGAAGATAGATATCTCTGAAACCTTAACTGTTTTCTCCATATATTATTCTTATCAATTTTTTGCTTGCTTTCTGATCTTCTGAATTTACTGTTTATACTTTTGAACCCTTAAAACACCATTTTCTGTTTGTCTAACTAAGCGAATCACTCAATCATTGTTGCTTGATCCATCAATCCTCGTGGGATTGACCCTCATTCACTTGAGGTACTACTTGGTATGACCCGGTGCACTTGCTGGTTAGTTTGTGGTTATAAATTCTACACCAAGCTTTTGGCGCCGTTGCCGAGGATTGACTGTGATTAACAACTACTACTTGTTTGATTTCTTAGATTAGGCGCTTTTGCATTAATTTCATTTAACTTATTTCTCTAAAAATAAAAAAATATTTTAATTTATTTTATTTAAATTTTTTCTCTTAATTTCTGAAATTAAGTTTGGTGTCCCCTTAGTTGTTTTTATTCTTCCTAGTTATTTTACTTATTGAGTTTGAATTTGATACTCCTTTTTGCTTATTAGTTATTTTATTTTCTTAATTATTGTGTTTATTTTCTTTATTTTATTTTTCTTTTATTTTCATTTTCTTTTATATTTTATTTTATTTTTATTTTTTATTTATTTTTATTTTCTTTATGTTCTTTCTTCTTTACTTGCCTGTTTACCACGTGGTGCGTTTAATTCTGTTTGGTGTTTTCTGCTAAGAAAAACTAATAGAGAGAGATCACATGGATTATTACTCATGCTTAAGTAGTGATTCATATATATTATGGATGGAGGAACTATCCGAATTTTGGTTGGCAAAGTCAAAACCAAAGAAACTTTAGTACTCCATCTCCCAACTATCAAGAACCACCATCTCCATATTCATACCAAGAACCACCACCTCTCTGTCCATATCAAGAACCATCACCTTTCTACCCATATCAAGAGCCACCATAAACCAATTTTGTGGGTTAAGGTAAGGAACCCTCTAACCCTTATGATTTATCAATTTCATGAATGTTAGGTTGGTTATAAGTGTGAAAATTGATTATGTTAGAGTATTGGGTGATTTTGGTGCACAATTGGAAGATTGATATTGCTTGTGGGGCTTTGGTGAGGCTTGGAGCTAACGGTTGGTGGAGACTTCCAAGAAGAAGCTCAATTATTTTGGCTACAAGAGGTATAGTTTAAGTTTCATTTAAGTACCGTGTGGTATGATGAGAATTCCTAGGCTATATGCCCTTAGGATTAAGTTTCAATTGTGTAAATGGTTGGTACTAATATGTACAGTTGATATGTAATGTAAATTAATGATTGGGTTGAGAGTTGTATGAATTTGTATGTTTGGTGTGTTGAGAATTTGATGAATTGGGTAATGAATATTAGTTTGTGGAATATGCATTTAAATTGTGAATTTGAACCGGAGGCCGTGAATCTTGGGTCGGAGGCCAGAAAGAAGTAAGGAAGGTAAGTGATGTGTGTATTGTGTGATGTCATATGAAATTGAATGGAATTCTGATTGTTGTTATTTGGTTACAATGGATTGTATGGATTATGTGGTTATTGGTTTTGAGGAAGGAATTGATGTCTCTGTTGATAATGCATGTGAGTTGTATTAAGGGTTGATAGAATTGGTATTGTTAGAACGTGAGATGTGGAATGAAATATATGATATGGTATTTTGTTTGAAATTAAGTTATATGATTGAGATTGGTCAAAATGGTGGATTGATGGATTGTGAATTTAATGAGAATGTTGAAAAATATGAGTTGAGGAGGCTTGAGGTTGATTTTGGTAAGTTTTGGTTGGTTTTGAAAAAGTTTGAAATTGGTTTGTGTTGTAAATTTAGTTTTGTTGGTTTTTATCAAAGTTGTGATTTTGGTCTACTTTGACGAAGCATAACATGGTCTCCGGATCTCCGATTTGTATCAAATGTGTTTAGAAATAAAATTGGATCCGATATGTTTATGCCGTTCGAAGAACGGGTGGAAAATGATTTGAAACAAAAAAAGTTATGCCCATCAAAAGTTTGGGGTTTGAAAATGTAATCCTGCAGCATTTTAAACTTAGTAAAACTTTTATGGTAAAACGTACTCTGACGCGCAATCAAGGTTGACATGCCTGCATCACTCACAATTTTTACACTCCCACGCGTGCGCCTGGCCAACGCGTACGCATCGCTGTATTGATGTAGGTGCGTGGTATAAATTCCAGAGAGTTGTGATGGTAACGTGCTGGTTTTGTGCAAGGAGCACAAAACGCATCAACACATACGCGTGGCTAACGCGCACTAATGAGCGGATAATTTATACGCTTTTTGGCATTGTTTTTACATAGTTTTATGTATGTTTTAGTTACTTTTTAATAATTTTTATTAGTTTTTATGCAAAAATCACAATTTTGGACTTTACTATGAGTTTGTGTGTTTTTCTGTAATTTTAGGTATTTTATGGCTAAAATTGAGGGACCTGAGCAAAAATCTGATTTAGAGGCTGAGAAAGGACTGCAGATGTTGTTGGATTCTTACCTCCCTGAACTCAAACGCGTTTTAATAGAGCTACAAAAGTCCAATTAGCGCGTTCTCAATTGGGAAGAAAAGCTAACATCTTGGGATTTCCAGCAATATATAATAGTCCATACTTTGTGCAAAATTTGATGGCCCAAACTGGCGTTAAACGCCAGCCAGAGTCTCTTTTCTGGCGTAAAACGCCGAAAATGGCACCAGAACTGGAGTTAAACGCCCAAACTGGCATCCAAGCTGGCGTTTAACTCTAGAAAAGGCCTATTCATGTGTAAAGCTCAATGCTCAGCCCAAGCACACACCAAGTGGGTCCTAGAAGTGGATTTCTGCACTATCTGCACTTAGTTACTTATTTTCTGTAATCCTTAGTAACTAGTTTAGTATAAATAGCACTTTTTACTATTGTATTCATATCGTCTTATGCCATTTTTCACATTTGGGAGGTTGGCCATTCGGCCATGCCTAGACCTTTTTCTCTTATATATTTTTCAACGGTGGAGTTTTTACACCTCATAGATTAAGGTGCGGAGCTCTACTGTTCTTCATGAATTAATGCAGTACTATTGTTTCTCTTTCAATTCATGCTTACTTCTTCTCTAAGATATACTCTCGTACTTAATTTAGTTAAGTCAGAATGAAGGAGTGATCCGTCACAATCACCCACTATCTTCATTACTCGCTTAGCCAAGATCCGCATGCCTGACAACCACAAGCGGTCTACATGATGTTCAACGTAGTCATTGGACGACAGCCGGAGTATAGTCTCTTGGGTCTCTGATCCACGGACCGATTCCGTGAGGTTAGAACCTTTGTGGTATAGGCTAAAACCAATTGGCAGCATTCTCGAGATCCGGAAAGTCTAAACCTTGTCTGTGGTATTCCGAGTAGGATCTGGGACGGGATGACTGTGACGAGCTGCAAACTCACGAATGTTGGGCACAGTGATAGTGTGCAAAAGGATAGAGAGATCCTATTCCGACACAAGTGAGAACCGACAAATGATTAGCCGTGCGGTAGCTGTGCCTGGTACTTTTCATCCAAGATGAAAAATCCGACAGTTGATTAGCCATACAGAAACCATAGCTGGACCATTTTCACTGAGAGGACGGATGGTAGCCAATGACAACGGTGATCCACCAACATACAACTTGCCATGGAACGGAGCACGCATGATTGGATGAAGACAATAGGAAAGCAGAGGTTCAGAAGCAACAAAGCATCTCCAAACGCTTATTTGAAACTCCCACCAATGAATTACATAAGTATCTTTATTTTAATTTACGTTTTATTTATCTTTCAAGTGTCAAAACTCATAACCAATTGAATTCGCCTGACTAAGATTTATAGGATGACCATAGCTTGCTTCAAGCCGACAATCTCCGTGGGATCGACCCTTACTCGCGTAAGGTTTTATTACTTGGACGACCCAGTGCACTTGCTGGTTAGTTATATCGGAGTTGTGAAAAGTGTGATCACAATTTCGTGCACCAAGTTTTTGGCACCGTTGCCGGGGATTGTTCGAGTTTGGACAATTGACGGTTCATCTTGTTGCTTAGATTAGGTAACCTTCTTTCTTGTTTCAAGCTTTATTTTCTTTTCAAAAAGTTTTTTTTTAAAAAAAAGAATAAAAAATTTAATAAAATCATAAAAACAAAAAAATTCCGTGTTTCTTGTTTGAGTCTTGTGTCAAATTTTAAGTTTGGTGTCAACTGTATTTTTTTAATTTAATTTTCTTAAAATTTTTGAAAATTCATGCGTTATGTTCTTCATGATCTTCAAGTTATTCTTGATGATTTTCCTTGTCTAATCTTTAATTTTTCTTGTTTTGTGTCCTTTCTTGTTTTTCTGGTTCATTTTTGAATTGTTAGTGTCCCTAGTACAAAAGTTCTTAAGTTTGGTGTCTTGCATGTCTTTCTCTTCTTAAAAATTTTTAAAATATGTTCTTGATGTTCATCATGATCTTCAAAGTGTTCTTGGTGTTCATCTTGACATTCAAAGTGTTCCTGCATGCATTATTTGTTTTGATCTTAAAATTTTATGTTTTGTTTCATTTTGTTGTTTTTCTCTCTCCTTATTAAAAATTCAAAAGTCAAATATATATATATATATATATATATATATATATATATATATATATATATATCTTCAGTAAATAATACAAAGAAACGAATGTTTAGTACATAAAACAGAGGAATCACAGAGAAAAAGAGCTCACTGGCATTAAAATGCCAGTAAAGAGGCACTTTGGGTGTTAAACGCCAGAATGGCTATCATTATGGGTATTTAACGCCAGTAAATGTATCATTCTGCGCGTTAAACGCCAGAATGGCCAGCATTCTGGGCGTTTAACGCCATAAACAGCAGTATCCTGGGCGTTCAGAAAAACGCCCAATAACAAGGGATTTCGGGCGTTTAACGCCAACTAGGGTACATGGCTGGGCGTTAAACGCCCAAAATGGCTACCAGATGGGCGTTAAACTCCAGAATAGCTATCATTCTAGGAGTTTAACGCCAAAACAGCAAGGGAGAGGTAATTTCGTTTCCAATTCAATTTTTTTTGAATTTTCATGTTTTAATTCATAATTTTAAATGGCTATCTGTTTCATCCCATTTTAAATTTTAACATCTTATCTTTTTCATATTATCTTTTATCAATCATATCTTTTTATCTTATCTTTTTTTTTTTTGCTTTTAATGTTTTCGAAAATTTTAAAACTAATTCTTTCAAAATCTTTTTCTTAATTTTATTTCATATTTTTTAAAATCCTTGCTAACAATTAATGTTTTGATTCAAAAATTTCAAGTTTGTTACTTTCTTGTTAAGAAAAGTTCAATCTTTGAATTCTAGAATCATATCTTTTAGTTTCTTGTTAGTCAAGTCATCAACTTTAATTTTAAAAATCAAATCTTTTTAATTTATTTTTCAATTCTTTTTCAAAATAAATTTCAATCATATCTTTTTAAAATTTTAATTTCAAAATCTTTTTCTAACTTCTTATCTTTTCAAAATTTATTTTCAAACCTTTTCCAACTAGCTACTTGACTTGTTCATTTTAATTTTAAAAAGTTTACTATTTCTTATCTTTTTCAAAACCACCTAACTACTTTTCCACTTCTAATTTTCAAAAATCACTAACAATTTTTTTCAAAAATATTTTTAATTAACTAATTGTTTTAAATTCTAATTTTATTTTATTTCTTTTAATATTTTTGAAACTAACTGGATCAATTAAAATATTTTTCTTTTCCCTCTTCTTAAAATTCAAATACTCTCTCTCTCATCTCTTTCTATTTATTTTATTTAATCACTAACACTTCTTTTCTACTCATCATTCGAACCCCTCCCTCTTCTCTCTGTTCGAATTACCCATCCCCTCTCTCTTCTCATTCTTCTATTCTTCTATTCTTATACTCACATAAAGGAATCTCTATAATGTGACATAGAGGATTCCACTACTCCCTTTGTTCTCTTCTTTTTTATATGAGTAGGAACAAGAATAAGGACATTCTTGTTGAAGCTGATCTTGAACCTAAAAGGACTCTGAAGAGGAAGCTAAGAGAAGCTAAAGCACAACACTCTGGAGAGGACCTTACAGAAAATTTTGAAAAAGAAGGATACATGGCAGCCGAACCCAATAACAATGCTAGAGATGCAAGGAAGATGCTTGGTGACTATACTGCACCAACTTCCAACTTCTATGGAAGAAGCATCTCAATTCCTGCCATTGGAGCAAACAACTTTGAGCTTAAGCCTCAATTAGTTTCTCTAATGTAGCAGAATTGCAAGTTTCATGGACTTCTATCGGAAGATCCTCATCAGTTCTTAGCTAAATTCTTATAGATCTGTAATACTGTTAAGACCAATGGGGTTGATCCTGAGGTCTACAAACTTATGTTTTTCCCTTTTGCTGTAAGAGACAGAGCTAGGATATGGTTGGACTCATAACCTAGAGAAAGCCTGAATTCTTGGGACAAGTTGGTCAATGCTTTCTTGGCCAAATTCTTTCCACCTCAAAAGCTGAGCAAGTTTAGAGTGAATGTCCAAACTTTCAGACAGAAAGAAGGTGAATCCCTCTATGAAGCTTGGGAAAGATACAAGCAATTGATCTGAAGGTGTCCTTCTGACATGCTTTCAGAATGAAGCATCTTGGATATATTCTATGATGGTCTCTCTGAATTGTCCAAGGTGTCATTGGACCAATCCTATGGTGGATCTCTTCATCTGAAGAGAACCCCTGCAGAAGCTCAAGAACTCAATGAGGTGGTTGCAAATAACCAGTTCATGTACACTTCTGAAAGAAATCCTGTGAATAATGGGATGACTCAAAAGAAAGGAGTTCTTGAGATTGATATCCTGAATGCCATATTGGCTCAGAACAAAATATTGACTCAGCAAGTCAATATGATTTCTCAAAATCTGACTGGATTACAAGATGCTTATCTGAAAGCATCTCTAAACGCTTATCTGAAATTCCCACCAATGAATTACATAAGTATCTTTATTTTAATTTACATTTTATTTATCTTTCAAGTGTCAAAACTCATAACCAATTGAATCCACCTGAATAAGATTTACAGGATGACCATAGCTTGCTTCAAGCCGGGAATCTCCGTGGGATCGACCCTTACTCCCGTAAGGTTTTATTACTTGGACGACCCAGTGCACTTCCTGGTTAGTTGTATCGGAGTTGTGAAAAGTGTGATCACAATTTTGTGCACCCCGCACGCATCACCCTACCTCTCTACTTTTCACCCGTGCACATGGGCGACGCTTACGCATCCCCCGCTTTTCTCTGCTTCCCATGCGTGCACGTGGGAGACGCGCACGCGTGACCCTGTTTTCAGCAAAAATTGATTTTTTCAGTTTTTACAGCCGAATTTCAGACTTCTAAGCCTCCATTTTTATCCTTTAAATGATAAATTTTTTTAGTATGCCTAGTAATGAGAAAAAGCTAGGAAATGTGATAACTTGTTGATGAAGAAAGACTTAGAGTAATGAATTGTGATCGAGGCAGTGCAAAAATGATGGTTTGAAAATGAATGTGACGTGTGACCCTAGGTAGTAGGCAGTGGCGTTGTTCACTTGCTCCGGGTATGAGATGGGAAAGGAGAATTATGATAAATGAGTTTAATTATGGATTTTTGGATGAATGTATGTCTGTGATACCTGGGTAATAGCAAGGGTCGTGGTTTGTCTGGCTTGCTCCGGCTCATTGTTTGAGAATTGGTAATAATGAAGAGTGATTATAAATGAATGTGGTAAATGAAATAATGATGGAAAATGTTGAATGTGAGTATGCTTGTATTTTCTCTCTGGTTGTAATGGTGACAGGGCACATATACCCTCTAATGGTGACATGCCACATATACCCTCTAATGGTGACAGGGTACATATACCCTCTAATGGTGGCAGTGCACATATACCCTCTAATGGTGACAGGACACAGATACCCTCTAATTGTGACAGGGCACATATACCCTCTAATGGTGACAGGGCACATATTCCCTCTAATGATATTAATGCGCAACAGAGAGACTGTGCCTGGGTTAGCTACCGGACACGTCGGGCGGGCTTGATAACCGACAGATCATATCATCAGTCATAGGGCAGGCATACATCATTTGCATATATTTGAATTATTTGGGTTTGCCTATTTGGTTTGGATTGCTCTATCATATACACTATGTTACCTGATTATGCGCTACTCGTGTCGGTTGATGCTGAGGGTTGTTCTTGATGAGATGAGTTGATGATGTGATTGAATAATGATGATAATTATTAAATGAGATAATTTGAGCTTCCTGGGTAGATGCAATGAAGTAATTTCACTTGCTCCAGATAGAGGATAAGATAGTTTTTAGCTCCCTGGGTAGACGCAGTGAAGTGATCTCACTTGCTCCAGATGAGGATATAAAGTAATGATATAGAATTGCTGAGACAGAATAGCTGGGGATGGTTTTGTTATAATTTTTATTGTGAATTATCGAAGAGTCAGAAAGTTGGGAAGCATTAGGAATATGAATCAGATTTAGCATTCCCTTATGACAGTTGCCTATTTATGGATTAGCGAGAACATAGGATGAATATTTGGTGAAAGGAAGTTTAGGATGCTTAGTGAGTTTTTATTACAAAGCATTGTATTTATTTGGCACTTTTACCGTACTGGGAACCTATGAGTTGGGGGTTCTCATTCCGTATATATCTCTTTTTTTTCAGATGCAGGTCCAGGTGCTCAGCAGTGAGCTGTGATTTGTCTGAAAGACGACGAAGACCTTTTAAGATCTCTTATTTACATTTTGCTTAGATTCTCTCTGCTTTTGTTTTTAAAGAACTCATGCTATGTATTTAATCCTTTTGAAAACTTGTCTATAGAGGCCCTTATGTATCATTTGGGAGAGATTAGGAGTTATTGATGTCAACTACTTATATCCTGTACCTTAGCCGGCCTAAACTTCGCGGGTCACGTCTAGCGGCTATCTACTTATGCTATATATATATATATATTCTGTCATTTTCTTATCCTCCTTTATGACTTTATCCTTATAATGCTTTCGACTTCACGCTTTATCTTTTAGTTGTCGATGTATGAGTGATACAACTTTGCGATTTTATTTTTATTCTCTTTAGACTTCTCGATTAATACTCTTTTCAATTTTATTTGTAATTATATATTAAAAATTCCCCTTGAGAGTCGTACCACCTTAATATCTTTGACATATGACTCGAGCATAAGAATTTGTATATTAGGGTGTTACAGGTGGTTCGATGCTTTCCAGTTACGTATTCACACGGACCCAAGAAGACATGGGTGGTTGTCAGGTATGTGGTCTTAGTATGAAGAACGGAGATGATTGTCATGGGCCATCCCATTCATCATGTTGAAGAACGAAGATACATCTTAGAATTGAATCAAACACAGATTGAAGAGAAACAGTAATACTTTTATTAATCCATAAAACTCAGCAGGGTTCCTCCCCTCAGCTTAGGAGATTTAGAAACTCATACTGGTAGAGAATATAATGTGAAACAAAAAATATGGTAAAAAGTCCCCGTATGATTATGTAAAATATCCCTTAAATACTAAACTAATGACTAAGCATTACATAAAAAGGGTAAAACAGTCTTTTAGTACTAAAATCCACTTTTGGGGCTCACTTGGTGAGTGTTTGGGCTGAGATTTGATAAGATCCACGTGCTAGGAGGCCTCTAGGGCGTTGAACACTGGCTAGGGGGTCCTCTTTGGTGTTTGGATGCTGGTCTCCTCCTTTGGGCGCTGGACACCTGGACTGGGGCAGGAGGCTGGCATTGGATGCCAGTTTTGGGCCTTTAATTTTGAAGCAAAGTATGAACTATTATACATTGCTGGAAAGCTCTGAAAGTCAGCTTTCCAAAGCCATTGAGAAAGCTCCATTTGGACTTCTGTAGCTCCAAAGAAGCTCTTTCAAGTGCAAGGAGGTCAGATCCGGACAGCATCTGCAGTGCTTTCTCTGTCTCTAAATCAAAATTTTGCTCCAGCTCCTCAATTCCAGCCAGAAAATACCTGAAATTGCATAAAAATACACAAACTCATAGTAGAATCCAAAAATATGAATTTAACACTAAAATCTATGAAAACTTAGTAAAAATCAAACAAAACATATTAAAAACTATGTGAAAATGATGCGAAAAAGCGTATAAAATATCTGCTCGTTAGGGACTTAAATAGGACGATCTAAATGATAGGGACAACTTTATGACTTATCCCAAATATTAAGGACAAAAATAATACTTTACTCAATTAAATTTTTTTTTTCAATTCTTAAATCAGATTGTGTAATTTATCTTAAAAAAACATTTTATTATTAAAAGGACAAACCGTGATGGAGCTTCATTAGGACAATGGGGCCATGAACCCCTCTCCCAAATTAAAAAAAAAAATATTACCATTTATTTATACGTGTAAAAATTGTTGAATTGGCATTTATTCTTGTGATTTTGTAAGTCTTTTACAGTGCTATAATCGTGACATCAATTCTTATTGCAACCACATTTTTCTTCTTTTTTTTTATTAATCATATCCTTTTTTTTCTTTCAATGTCATGAAAATTTTTTTATATTTATTTATTTATAATTATAAATAATATTTCTTAAATTCATAATTAGAAGAATAAACTAATTATTTTAAATTATAATAAGTTTACTAAACAAAATCTCACAATGAAGTAATGAATAATATAAACATGATTTCATACTATTTTAGTAGTTTTAGTATTTTATAATTAAAAATTATTTTTCAACTAAACTATAAAATAGATAAACTGATTTCACATGATTTATTGGAAAAACAATGTCAAAATGTGTTGCACAATAGAGTAAGTAGCAACTAATTTCACATGATTTATATTTTTTTATTGATATTCAATATTTTTTTAAAAAAATTAATTTAGACAAACAAAAATATCTATTTATTATAACTTTAGATGCTATTATGTTAATAGAATTTATTACAATCCTATGATTATGAATTATAATGAATGAAAAATTAAAAAATTTACACATTTAATTTGAATATAAATACTTTTATATAATTTATATATTTAACTATATATTTGCCCCCTAAAACCTTTTTTCAAGATCCACCATCGAAGACAAAAAAAAGCACCATGCGATTAATTTTAAAAAATAAAATAAAACATATAAATCGAGGGTTCGATTTGCCTCGTCCCATGTTTTAGTGAAACTATCAGAACGACCAATATATCTATCACTCTCGCCTCTCAAGCCCGTAAGAAAAAAAAAAAGAAAAAAATGCATGTAGTTGTGCATTATATAGGTAATTCATTTATTTCTACTTTCGGTAATTTTACATTTTTAGAAGTTAATTCAACTATATCTTAACTTAAAATTCGACCCAATCCAACTATAATACACACTCTTCACCTTGACCAAAATGAGAAAAAGGATTCTTAACCAATAGTCTAATATTGATTAACAAAAAAATATTGGTATTTAAAATTTTATTTTTCGAAAACTAATTTTTTAAAACTTTTTTATAATAAATAAATAAATAACGGTTAATCCGTTTAATTTATCATACTATTACTAAATGAGATGGATCTAAAATTAGAGGGGCAAAACTATTTGATATAAAATAGGTCTAATTCATTTATCCCGCGAGTTTAGATAAACCGAATTTAAACCGATTATGCTAGCCCAATTGACAATCTTAGTTAAAATATATCATAAAATTTAAGAACTAATCTTTAAACAATTAATAGAAATTCTACCATCAATAACAATAAAAATATGAGAAAACAAGTACTAATTACCATAGTTGTCAGAACCGAACCGGTGATCGAACCGGTGAGGTTACTGGATCACTGGTTCAACCGGTGGGTCACTGATCGAACCGGTTAATTCGGTATAATTAAATAATTATATAAAATTTAATTATTTGACTAGTTTAACTAAATATCATCTAACAATTTTCAACTATCAACCTTATATGAAGACAAAAAATAAAAAATATATTAAAAAAATAATATTAATAGATATTATATAATCATTAAAAATAAATAAATTGTGATTAATTAAATTTTTTGTTTATCTTTTTAATTTGTATATATTTAATAAAATTTATAGTTAAATAAAAATATAATTGATTTAAAAATGAGTGACTTTGAAATTAAAATAAATTGAATATAAGTGAAAAGAAAATATGCTATATGTATTATAATTAGTATTATAATTGATGAGAAATATTTCAGCTTGGTGGTAGAAGTATGCTGGAGGAGGGGGTTCGAACCCCATTGGGAGCATTTTGGAAAATTTTCCAAAAATCATCACAAGTATGACACTTGTCAGCGCTGGAGGGTTCAGCGCTGGAGGGTTTAGAGCATGGTGGAGTTGCATATTGTTGGTCCATTGTAAATTCCCCTTCAAAGTTGACCGAGCAGCTCGGACCGGTTCGGTTTTCGCCGAATTTGACCGGTTTTCACCGGTTCGTACCGGGTTTGACTGGTTTATACCAGTTCTCTACCTTACACGGTCCAAATACCGGACCGGACCGGCATAGGATTCGGTTTACCGGTTTTCCGGTCGAACCGGCCGGTCCGGTCCGGTTCTGACAACTATGCTAATTACTCTCGTTATTATATTTAATTTGTACTATTTTTCACATTATTGTAGTTGTTTGTAATAGTTTTTAGTCATTTAGATAAAAAATTTTAGAAAATTAGCTATATTGTAATGAAAAAATAACACTATAAAAATAAAAATTTAGGTAAACATATGTAATAAGAACATAAATAGATATATCAATTTTTTCCTAACCTCTTACTCACGTAAATATTTTTTGTCGTTATTCTGCTCCGTCCTCCCCTTTCAAACATTCTCTCACACACGCCAAAAGTAACACCCTTAAGGTCTCATTGGTCACCGTCGCTACTTTTTATTCAAAATACCTTAAAACTTATATAATTACAAAATCAACTTCAATATTTTATAAAATTATAATTTTATTTTCAAGAATAATTTTTTTTTGTGTTGGTGATAAAATAGATCCCCAAAACTGAATCCTCTCTTGTGACTTTTTCAAAATATATACTTGATTTTTAAATCCGTTTTTGAGCTTTTCGATTACTAATTTTTCACAGTTTTAAATTTAATCTCACGGCTATCCAATCTCATCAATTTTTCTCAATATTCCACATCACAACAGCCCCACTAATAATTAATAACAACCCAGCTAGGCTGTTCTCATACGGCCGAACCACAAATTCAAAGAAACAACAATAATTCAACCAAAATGCAACACAAATTCAATCAATCTCAAATAATAATAAATAAAACCAACATTCACTTATCAAATTCACATTTAATTATTATAAAATTAACAAACTCTACCTCTGTACGGCAATCACAACAATCAAAACTCTAGGAAAGGTTGCTGACCGAGCAGTTGAAGAAGAAAACGTCGAAAATTAGCTATTCCACCTTTTCTTCACCTTAGCTGAAAAACACAAGCTTAGGAGAGAGCTTCAATGTTTATTTCTCCCAAACAAAAGTGACGTCAATGTGAAGAGGAGGAAGATACAAACACTTTAATTAGATTAGATTTTTTTATCAGAATTACGGAGCTCAAGAAATTGAACGCCAAAGTTTTTGGAGGTTCACAGTTTCTCTCTTCTCTCTCTCGGCTCTATCTCTCTTTAATCACCCAAAAATGAAGCATGCATGGCTGATTAGGGTTAGTGATGATGATTTAGGGGTTAAGTGACACATGGGGGGATATGTGTCATGGTTTGGGTGGTTCAAGTTATAAATATCTTAAACTCACAATTACCAAAGTTAATGTATTAAAACACAAGTAATAATACATATAGGGATAAATATATATAAGTTACTAATATAAATTAAATGACGTTAATAACATAATGATTAAAATAAAAAAAATATATGATAAAGTATTAGCAACTCTAAGTTTATTAAGGAATACCAATATTTACTCATATCGGTGGATACCAAACTCGATAATAATATTATTATTATCTAAAATTTATTATAATTATAGAACATAAAATAAATAAATAACATAATAATAAAATTATATTTTCATTTATTTTATTGCAGAGTTCGAAAATGACTCGTCAAAATAAAATAAAATACTAAAAAATTAAAACGTTATTTTGTTATGAAAAATTAGGACGTTACATTCTACCCTCCTAAACGAAAATTTTCCCTCAAAATTTCCTTTACCTGCAAATAGGTATGGATAATCAGCTTTTATATTATCTTTTAACTCCTAGGTGTGTTCTGCTTCTTTATCGCGTCTCCAAGCTACCTTAACTAGAAAAACCGTCTTGCTACTTAGATGTTTGTCATTCTTATCCACAATCTTGACCGGTGATGCTAGATATGTCAAGTCGCTTCGAAATTGTACCAATTTTGATTACAAAACATGGCCTTCATCGAGATTATACTTCTTTAGTTGCGAAACCTAAAAAATATCATGGAGGTTTGATAAAGAATAAGGAAGGGCTATTTGATAAGTTACTAGACCAACTCTTTTGAGTATTTGAAAGGGACCTATGTACCGAGGGTTAAGTTTCTGAGTTCTAAGGGCTTGACCTATTCCAGTAGTAGGGGTTACTCTCAGGAAACCATGGTCACTCTCACTAAACTTTAGAGACATGTCTATTATTAGTGTAGCTCCGGGCTACTTGAATCTTCTCGTAGATCTTTTTAATCTGATAAGTTATCTCCTGTACCAAATCCGGTCCCGAAATACTAGCTCCTCATCCGTCACACCAGCACAACGACGAATGACATCTTCATCCATAAAGAGCTTCTTATGGCGCCATCTTGATACTTTGCTCGTAACTATTATTGTACGCAAATTCAATTAATGGCAAATACTTGTCCCAGTTCCCTTTAAATTCCATTACGCAGGATCACAAAGTATCTTCTAAAGTTTGGATTGTTGGTGCGGATTTTACAACCACAACTACCGGCAAGTGCACTGGGTCATACCAAGTAATAAACTCACGGTGAGTGGGTGTCGATCCCACGAAGATTAACAGATTAAGCAAACAATAGTCAATCAATTATTCTAGTAAGACAATCAAAGTTTAGGGTTTTAAAAAGCTTTGACATAACAATGAAGTAAACAAAGGCAAATAGTAAGTGTTGAAAGATAATATGATTAATAGAGTTTAGATTTTAGAGATGTTGAGTCTTCCGAACCAACACTTTTCACTTTTCGCCTTGATCATGCAAAGATATATCCATGGCAAATCATTAATAATCAAACCTCAATCCCTTGGTAATTCAATTTCTCTTTAACTTAATTAATCACTAATTCCTTAGTCAATTATTTAAGAATAGAGTTGAAGAACATTCACTGATTTATACGCCACACAATTCATATGATTAATAGAGTTGAAGAACGTTCACTGATTTATCAAGTCTAATTTCAAAACTTAAGAGCTGTGAGAATAAGTTTTCAAGGTTAATTCAACTAATCAACTTTTTCAAGAAGTTAAAAGAATTCAAGTAAGAAGAGAATTATTTTCCAACACATTCAAATCTATTGGGTAAAGAACGAAAACTTTTTCTTAAAAAGATATCAATGCATTAATCAAAGGTAGAAAAGCTGGAATATTAGTCCATAGTAATCAACAGAACTCCTAACTTTAACCAAGAAAATTAGTTTCTCATGTCTTCAGAGAAAACCTTAAAAATTATGAAAAGTAGAAGTGTCCAAGAGCAAGAAGTCGTGAGTGACTTCTCTCTGTAAATGCTAACCCTAAACAAGTTTCAAATTCAAACTTAAAACCAAATCAAAATTAAAATACAATAAAATTTTCTTCATAAATGTTTTCTTCCAGCAATGCTCCCTCTCTTTCATTCTTGCAAATCCTCAATTAATGCTGTGATTAGTGGCCTTAAGTTGATTCTTGAGTAAATCAGATAATTATTGAAGAATTTGAGGACTTAGTGGGTAAATTAGGGGCCCCTGAAGAGTTATTAAAATCTCACGTCACACATGAGCCATTCACGTTGCACGTGAAGCTAAATCTTAATTGAATTCACTCCCAAGCTTTATTACGTTGTACGTGGAGTGTCCCAGATAGAACAAACTGGGTGTTGTACGTACTCATGCCAGATGCGTACGCATGATGCCTTAAAATTCTCTTGTTGTGCGTACGCATGATACATGCATACCGTGCGTACGCATCTAGCGCGTGTGCACCCCCGTTTTGTTGATTTTTCATAAATGATGATTTTGAGTTGTTAAGCCTTTCTGGCAATCTTATACCCGCCTATAACCTCTATCTTGAGTTTAAGAATCATTCTAAAAGCTTGAAAAATGTTGGGGATTGATTTTAAGAATTTAATACGATAAATTTCCCTTTAATAGTTGTTAAATGAAATATGATCACTGATTGGTAAGGAAATGAGTTTCGTCCTACTTGTGTGAATGATGAGATAGCTATACCTGGCAAGAACGTGGAATTTTTCCCGCTTGCTCAATGTTGCAGTGGACATGTGGAGATTGTGGTTTTGTCCCGCCCACATACTTTCTGATCGTAAGAGTGGTCGGACACGCAAATCTCGAACTACTAACCTCCATGAAAGAGAAGTGTCAGAGCACTCTCTCTTATAGACTGATTTGTGATAAGTATGAGATATTCCTCTTGGGATGCACGACAAAAAAGGCTATATCTGGGTTAGCTATCGGATGTGTTGGATCTGGCAACGTAACTGACACGTGAGTTCACGGCCAGTAGGACAAGCATGCATCATATGTATTTCTTTGATTTGTTTGGGTGTTCATAATTGTTTGATTTGCTTACTGTTTATCTATCTGTTACCTGTACTACTTGACTTAGTTGTTCTCTTGCTGTGATTTCTTTGTAATGTAATTGATCGTGTTTGATTCCTTTAGAGAAATGAAACAAGTCGAGATGATGATTGAAACTTGATGAGAATGCAAAGTTGTTAATTAGTGATTTGGATTGTGGCTAAGTCTAATGGGTTTGATTAATTTTAAGGCTTCAGATCATCAATTAATAATGAGGAATGTATTATGGTGGTGTTGGTTTAATATAGATAAATAAGTTATTTGTCCTAGAGCTCTTAACTTCTAACTTTATTTGAATTATAATACTAAAGGCTTAGTTAACGAATCAACAAATAAGAGGGTTAACTAAATTGCAATTTAATTTATAGTATACAGTAGAGGTTTCCTTCAGACAGATTAGTTAAAACCCTAGGCTTTGAAATCCTATCAAGTTGCAGATCTAGAATGCCTAAAGACTTCATGTTCTCTTATATAGTCGTTATTTGGATTCATTTCTCTGCTAGGAACCTTTAGGTTCTCACCCATTGTTATTTCTTTTTCTTTTTCAGATCTCAGCAGACTTCTAAGTTCATCTGGCAAGTTCTTACTCCTTCAGAATGAGTAGCCTAATCTTGGTGGTCTCTTGTCATTACGTATGTAACCATCGTGTGTATTTGTAGTCTGACAGACGTGAGTGTTTGTGTATTTAAGATCTATTTGAGAATTTGTTTAGAGTCTTATATATGCACCATTATATATTGAATAATTTGTATTAGTTAGATTTGAAATTCTTATTTAAAATCTTTTCATTCATCTACTTGTGTCAAGTTTATTTACTCTAGCATAATGTATATTTGTATATAAAAAAGGCTCATAGGCTCCTACTTAGGTATCGTTAATATTATTGATATATTAAATTCAAAGTTAGAGGTTAAAGGTCACTGTAATGTTCTAGCTAATAGCCGATTATGACCAAGGAATAATGGGTTTATTAGTTAGAGTATTACAAAAGACAGCATCGCTAAAGAAGAAGATGACCATTTTGACTCCAAAGATGAAGAAATGTCAACATAAGTTGAAGATGTACCTGAAACAAAAAAGGAGAAACAAAATGCTGCTCAAAAGAACTCAAATTAACCAGATATTAAGGTGGTAGAGATGGGAGAAAGAGTATATAATATATTGATAAATAAAGCTACCAAATCAGAGTTAGAAAGACCTTGGTGGAGATCTCTTATAGTAAAACTTCTAGGAAGAAAAATAAGCTATGCAATTATGAAGAGAAGGTTGGAAATTCTATCAAAAAGATTCAGGAGCATTGATGTCATTGATCTTGGGAATGGTTTCTACTTTGTGAAGTTTTATGCTCAGGATGATTTCAATCATGCTTTTATAGATGGGCCTTGGAAAACATATGATCATTACTTGGCGGTGTGATTGTGGGAACCATATTTCAACCCCCTTCCTTACCATCATAGACAAGATAACAGCTTGGATAAGGCTGCCCGGTCTTCCTATAGACCTTTATAATGACAACATCCTGTGAAAGATTAGGGATCTCATTGGAAAAACTTGCAAAGTGAATTATAACACATCACACATCAACATCGTCTCCTTATATCAGACATTATGTTCAACCAAGGAAGGATTGAAAAACTTTTTAGATGTGAATATATGTGGTCTTTCCATCCGGACTATGAACAAATCCTTAAGTGGAATTGGAATATTGAAGGCTATCTTCCACACAACGTCAACAATGTCAAAACAGAGCTAATTAAATAAAATAAAGAAGTTTTTGGTAATATTTTTAAAACCAAAAGGAGAACTCTAAATAGAATTGCAGGGTTTAAGCGGCATCATACATACAAAATTGACCCTTTCCTGGAACAACTTGAAGCATCGTTGCAGAAGGAGCTTAATAAAATTTTAGACAAAGAAAAAAATGGCTACAAAAATCCAGAGAATAATAGATAATTGAAGGAGACAGAAATATAAAATTCTATCACATCAAAACCATCATTAGAAGAAAAAAAACAAAATTCTCAACCTTAGAGGGCATGATGGGAGGAAGCACAACTAAAGAAGCATATAATTGATTATTTTGAAAATCTCTACAAGGAGGAGGTAACAATTGTTCCCCTAGAGCTTAACACTAGTTCCCATACTAATTTAGACCTTTCTACTTGCAGGGCTCTAAACCTGATTCTTACAAATGCAGAAATTAGGAAAGTGATAGGCAAAATTGTGATTTACTCTTTTCATAACTTGAACAATTCTTAGTAATGACTTAAAAAACTTGGTGCACACTACTATGGTTCACTCACATTCTTCACAACTCCGCACAACTAACCAGCAAGTGCACTGGGTCATCCAAGTAATAAACCTTACGTGAGTAAGGGTCGATCCCACGGAGATTGTTGGTATGAAGCAAGCTATAGTCATCTTGTAAATCTCAGTCAGGCAGATTATAATGGTTATAAAGGTTTTCGAAATTAATAATAAATAAATCATAAAATAAAAATAGAGATACTTATGTAAATCATTGGTGGGAATTTCAGATAAGTGTATAGAGATGCTTTGTTCCTGTTGAATCTCTGCTTTCCTACTTGGTGGACGAAATTGTAACCCTCTTTGTATTTGCATGAGATTTATTTAATGGCTATTGATTATGTGTGGACACAACTCCGTTCATCTTAACCAGCAAGTGTACTGGGTCGTCCAAGTAATACCTTACGTGAGTAAGGGTCGATCCCGCAGAGATTGTTGGTATGAAGCAAGCTATGGTCACCTTGTAAATCTCAGTCAGGCGGATTCAAGTATAATTGGATTATTGGTTTAAATTTGATTAATGGAATAATTGGATTCAAGCTACTAGGGTTTACACGAGTAAGTAATTGATGCATAAATCCACTTCCGGGGCCCACTTGGTGTATGTTTGGGCTGAGCTTGATCTATCCACGAGCTGAGGCTTCTCTTGGAGTTGAACGCCAAGTTATAACATGTTTTGGGCGTTCAACTCCGGGTTGTGACGTGTTTCTGGCATTTAACTCCAGACAGCAGCATGTACTTGGCGTTGAGCGCCACTTTACGTCGTCAATTCCCGAATAAAGTATGAACTATTATATATTTCTGGAAAGCTCTGGATGTCTACTTTCTAACGCCGTTGAGAGCGCGCCATTTGGAGTTCTGTAGCTCTAGAAAATTCATTTCGAGTGCAGGGAGGTCAGATTCTAACAGCATCAGCAGTCCTTTGTCAGCCTCCTATCAGAGTTTTGCTCAAGTCCCTCAATTTCAGCCAGAAATTACCTGAAATCACAGAAAAACACACAAACTCATAGTAAAGTCCAGAAATGTGAATTTAACATAAAAACTAATGAAAACATCCCTAAAAGTAGCTTAAACTTACTAAAAACTACCTAAAAACAATGCCAAAAAGCGTATAAATTATCCGCTCATCACTACTGCCTTCCTTCAATCCTTCATACTCCTTTCCATGGCAAGCTGTATGTAGGACATCACCGTTGTCAATGGCTACTTCCCATAATCTCAGTGAAAATGGTCTAAATGCTCTTGTCACAGCACGGCTAATCATCTGTCGGTTCTCGATCATGTCGGAATAGAATCCATTAATTCTTTTACGTCTGTCACCACGCCCAACAATCGCGAGTTTGAAGCTCGTCACAGTAATTCAATCCCTGAATCCTACTCGAAATACCACAGACAAGGTTTAGACTTTCCAGATTCTCAAGAATAGCCGCCAAAGGGTTCTAGCTTATACCACAAAGATTCTGGTTAAGGAACCCAAGAGATATGCGCTCGGTCTAAGGTAGAGCGGAAGTGGTTGTCAGTCACGCGTTCATAAGGATGGATGATGATGAGTGTCACGGATCATCACATCCATTAGGTTGAAGTGCAACGAATATCTTAGAACAAGAATTAGCTGAATTGAATAGAAAATAGTAGTTGTTGCATTAAAACTCGAGGTACAGCAGAGCTCCACACCCTTAATCTATGGTGTGTAGAAACTTTACGTTGAAAATACATAAGTGATGGTGGTCCAGGCATGGCCGAATGGCCAGCCCCTAAACGTGATCAAAGATGTAAAATCCCAGATCCCAGATAAAAATACAATAGTAAAAAGTCCTACTTATACTAGACTAGCTACTAGGGTTTACAGAAATAATTCTAAGTGCAGAAATCCACTTCCGAGGCCCACTTTGGTGTGTGCTTGGGCTGAGCTTGAGCTTTACACATGCAGAAGCTTCTCTTGGAGTTAAACGCCAAGTTGTAACGTGTTTTTGGCGTTTAACTCTAGTTTGTGACGTGTTTCTGGCGTTTTACTCCATAATGCAGCATGGAACTAGGTTGAACGCCAGTTTGTGTCATCTAAACTCGAACAAGGTATGAACTATTATCTATTGTTGGAAAGCTCTGGATGTCTACTTTCCAACGCCGTTGAGAGCGCGCCATTTGGAATTCTGTAGCTCCAGAAAATCTATTTCGAGTGCAGGGAGGTCAGAATCCAACAGCATCAGCAGTCTTTTTTCAGCCTGAATCAGATTTTTGCTCAGGTCCCTCAATTTTAGCCAGAAAATACCTGAAATCACAGAAAAATACACAAACTTATAGTAAAGTCCAGAAATGTGAATTTTGCATAAAAACTAATGAAAACATCCCTAAAAGTAGCTAGATCCTACTAAAAACTACCTAAAAATAATGCTAAAAAAGCGTATAAATTATCCGCTCATCAGAAAGCTCTCAATAGTATTAGAGCGCTTAAAGCCCTAGGAAATGATAGTTTCCAATAGTGTTATATAAGAACAACTTAGAGATTCCAAGAGAAAAGACTTGTGGACACATTAGATCCTGCTGGAATAGTCCAGACATTATCAAAGAGTCAAGTTATACGCTGTTAGCATTAATTCCCAAAATACAGCACCCAAAGTTAAATTTTCAAATTTAGGCCAATTTTTATTCGCAATGTGAGACACAAAATTATCACTAAAATCCTGGTCCAAAGGCTGAAACCTCTCTTAAATGAGAGAATAGCACCTCATCAGTCCAGTTTTATCCCTGAAAGGACGATACAAGACAACATCCTTATAGCAAGGAAGTGATGCATTCCATGAGGAGGGTAAAAGAGTTGAAAGTTTACATGGCAATAAAAATCAATTTCAAAAAAGCCTATGATAGGATAATATGGGACTTCATTAAGCACAGACTTCACGAGTTCGGTTTGCCAAAGAAATTCAGTAACATAGTGATCAAGGTTCTGAAAACCGGACCGGACCAGGCGGTCCGACCGGTTGAACCGCGAACCGGGACTCATTACGGTTTGGTTTAACTTATAGAACCGTTAATTTAAAAACCGCCTAAAAACCGTTGAACCGGCCAAAAACCGGCCGGTCAGACCGAACCGGGACCCGGCCGGTTTTGCTGAAACGGTGCCGTTTTGGGTTTCGGATAAAAACACAAGGAAAAGCGTTTGGCGTTCAGTCTCCTCCTCCTCTCAAACTCACTCTCAAACGAAAAGAAAAAACCCTAGCAGAGTAGCAGTAGCCTCCCCCGCCGCTGCAAGGAAAGAGACACTATCGCTGTTCGTCGCGCCATCGTCGTTCTTGAGCTCTGTAACCTCTGTTCACTCCAACTCCTCTCAACTCTCACTCTCTTAAACGAATCTATCTTCCCCCAAAAAGAAACCCTAGCTTACAATAGCTTCTGCCGCCGTCCGTCGCGCTCATAAGCTTCTGTCTTTGTCTGGTCGTCGTCGTCGTGATCCAAGTCTCCAACTCCTCTCCTCATTCACCAATCACAGCTTCTTCCTCGTTCTCCGCGTCCATCGTCTGGTCTACCTCTGCTCAGCCACGCTTCTGCCACCGTCCGTCATTGTGCTTGTCGCCTGGTCACCGTCGTCTGTCGCGCTCAACCACTTTTCCTCATACTCTGCCCAGACTGCTCAGACAGATCGAAGAAGGTAATGGCTTCTCTGCTCACTACTGATGCTTGTTTTTCTTTTTGTTTTTTATTTTTCGTTCAGATATTATATTGATTATTGAATGATTGATTATTGAATGTTTAATTGATTATATATTGATTAGCTTTACTCAATGCTGTTGTAATATACTCTGCTGTATTTTGTGCTCTGTTATGTTGTGATATACTCTGTCTAATTAAAATTTTGTTTGAGAACTAAGCTTTGCCATGCTTGATAAATTATGCATTTCTTGAAATCTGATTTTGACAATTTGAGTTGTTTATGAAGCATAGTTCACTGTTAATTAACATACTTACATACATGATGAAAGACCAAAAACAACTAATTGGTTTTTGACTTTGTTATTAGAACATCACTGCTAATTGGTAGATGAATTGAAACTTGAAAGTGCTATTGGCTAAGCTCAATAAACAGTAGCGGGAAAGAGTGCAGTGTGTGATAATTAATGCTTCTAATACTCGGTCCAAAAAATAAAAAATAAACCCATATATAGTATATGTATACGGAATTTAATATCATCTGTAAAGGATTCCTGGTTGCTTCGAGAGCGCCTCGGCTTCTTGCTTAGTTAGCCTTGTTGAGAAGCCATGGCCTACATGCTTGTAGGTGTATAGCATCTCTGCTGATTCTGATACTGATTGCAATGATGATTCAAACCAATTGTGGTGATTATTGAAACTTGCTGGCATGGTGGACTTCTCCATGTGGACTATGTATGTTTTTTTGGATTGTTCTATGTTATTTTCTGCTATGGTGTGTTTGGCACAGAAAATCAACAGAAGAGTCTGAAGAAACTTGAATTTCAGCATCTTTATTTTGTGACTGTGTTCTTGCCAACTGAATCTTTGGCTTGTGTCTTGTTTTTTTGATTTGGATATGTGGGAATGTTAAGGTATTTATTGTTGTTGATTTGGAACTCTTGAACTTTTATATATCATATGGGCAAAGATTCTTTTACGTGATAATTGGAGGTTACACAAAAAGGGTTGTTCTCAAAACAACTGAAAAATATGGAGTAAGTTATAGAAAATAATTAGGCAGTGTTGTTAAATTGAATTAATAATTATTTGTGTGTATGTGTTTAGATCCATGAAAAGGTACTACTTTTCAGGAAGTTATGCAAGCTTGAACAGACCATTGTGTTAATTTATTGTGTCACTGTGTTGCCTCTTCACATTATGTTATGTGTTTAGATATGCTTTTTTACTATTTAACTTTTGAGTTTGGATTTTGATAAGATCATATGTATTTGGTTGATGATATTTTATGTAGTATTTCAAAGATATTTTAAGATTTATATTAGACTATAATTATATTTTAGGATGTTTATTTATAATTTATTTTCTATTCTAAAACGGTTTTTCCGGTTGAATCACCAGTTAGATCGGTTAGACCAGTAAACCAGTAAACCAATGACTAGAGCGGTTTGATGACCGGTCCGGTTTTTAGAACCTTGATAGTGATGCAAGGAGTGAGATCTGTCAACTACAACGTGCTTTGGAACAAAAATGAGAAATTTCAAACCTACAAGGGGGATCAGATAAGGTGACCCAATCTCACTGTATCTGTGTTAGTTATGTGTATGGATAAACTATCACAAATGATCAAACAAGCAGTGGAGCAGGAAGAATGAAAATCGTTTAGGGTGGAAAAAAGTGGACCCCAAATATCCCACCTAATTTTTGCGGATGACCTTCCACTATTTGTAGAAGTCTGAACAGCTCAGATTTGAAAGATACAAGAGATCATAGAAAAGATTCACCAACTGGCAAGAATCAAAGTAAACCAAGAAAAATCCTCTATAGTCTTCTCTTGGGATACTCACTCTCAAGCTAGGCAGGAGATATGTGGAGCCACCAATTTCAAGAAAAGCAATGCTCTAAGTAGATACCTTGGAACTTCAAATTGAAGGGTTAGAAAAGCAAGTGTTTATCCCTGGCCAGAAGTCTCTAACTCAATTAGTGATTGCTCTTAGTGTTAACTTTAAAATGCAACATGACAAAATTTCAAAAAAAAAAAAGAAATTGCAAGGAAATTGAAAAAATGCAACAAGATTTTGTCTAGGGTGATACTAAAATAAGAGAAGAATGCATGCCACAAATTGGAAAACACATTGCAAATTAAAATATGAGGGTGCCTAGGGCCGAGAAACCTTAATCCTATGAATGATGCTTTCCTTTTAAAGATTATTTGGCAACTAAGAGACAAACTCAATCAACTATGGACAGAGGTCAAGATTCACAAATACTAAAATGGCAATAATAACATCACAAAATCAGAAGTAAGAAATTCAGACTCACCTCTTTAGAAGGAACTTATGAAATTATGGCCCATGTTTAAGGAGCACTCAATTAACTTCATAGGAGATGGGCTTAACACCATTTTTTGGCTTGATCCCTAGGTAAATGTGATGCATAAGCATCTTGTACCCTTTACCCCTTATTTTCTTGTCTTTTTCAGTTAGAATTTATTAAGTTTATTGTATTTTAATGCAAAAATTCTCTTTGAATGCTATTTTGAATTGTATTAGTATTTTTATTATTTTAGGAGAAATTCAGAGCAAGTTGGCAGAGTTTTGAGCAAAAAGGAAAAGATTTGGAGTTACCCCTTTGGGTGCTAAACGCCAGCGTTTAGCGCTAGCAAGACTTACAAACCAGCAATGTTTCTGCCTCTTATGGGTGCTAAATTCCCAATTGGCATTTAGCGCCAGGCAGTCCGAATTGAAAGCCCACTCTTGGAGAATCTCTAGTTGGATTTAGCTTTTATTAGTTATCTTATCTTTTATTTTTGTAATTTTTATTTACAACCAATATTTTTTAGTTTTACGATTTATTATTTTATTTTATTTTATTTTATTTACAATTCAATTTGGGTTAGATATAAAAGGAAAAAGATTCATCCTTCGGGGGATCTTCTCACTTCCGCACATTTTACTTTTTAGAAACCCTTGTTTGCTCTGTAAGTCATGAGCCACTAAACCTCCTTAGTTAAGGTTAAGAGCTCTATTTATTTCTATGGATTAAGACTATTATTTTTTTATTTTAATTAATGTACTCATTCAATTTCAAGGATTACTTTCGTTCTTAATTTTATGAATCTGAGTAGAACGAGAGTATGACCCTTATTCTAGATGCGTTCTTGTGACCCTTGTGAGAGGTCTCTCACTTGAACACAGCTTGAAAGTAAATTTCTCTTAAATTGTTAATTACTTGAACTAATCTGGATATGTGACATACAATCCATTTAGTTTTGCGTAATTAGGGTTTTTGTGGCCATAAACTAGATTTGAACTTAACCCTCCAATCGGAATCAAGTGACCAAGAGATTGGCGGTTAATGAAGGTTAGAGGAGACTAAACCACTAAGAAATTAGGGTTTAGTCAACTACAGTTTTCCATGGAATGAATCTTGCATGATTAAAATAGTTGGTAAGAAAACTTAATCCGGAAAAAGTAAACATCTCCAATACATTAATTGTTTCTCTCATTGATTTCTACACCAAATGCATTTTTTGCTTCCTTTACTCTTGTTATATTGTTTAATGCTTTTGAAACTCACAAAATCAACTTTTCTGTCTGCCTAACTAAACCAATCAGCCGACCATTGTTGCTCAGTCCATCAGTCTCGTGGGATCAACCCTCACTTACTTTAGGTATTACTTGGTTGACCCGGTATACTTGTCGGTTCAGTTGTGGATATTCTCAAAATCTGCACCAAAATGATACTAGAAACCTACTGGAATTTGCACTCCAAAGAATAATATATTTTGAGAGTTTAGTCTGGGAATGGACTAATATTTTAGGCAATTGGGACACAAACAAACTTAGAAACTACCTACCAGAAGGCTATGTGTTAAAGATTCTAGCTTCACCAGCACCATCACATGATAGAGAAGAAGACAGAATTGGTTGGAGACATACAGAAGATGGGAATTTTTCTATAGGAGTCAAATATAAAGGGTGGTAATGGGACGGGTAAGGGTAGGTTTTTTCCCAACCCGATCCCACCCGGTCCTACAATAACAATATGCTCTGCTCTTACCAGTAGGTAGTAAAAAGTTGAACCCTAAGTCGTTTCCACGGGGTACCTGCCCCGTCCCTACCCACCTCTATAATTATTAAAATCCAACAAATAAACTTAAATTTCAAAATTCATATAACTATAATCACATATATAACATAAATTAAAGTAAAAACTTAAATATGATACAATAATATTAATTATTTTACATATATTAAATATTAAAATTATATATATACCGGGTTGGGTATTACCTAAATCCGATCCCGCCCTAAGTCCTTGCTCCACTAAAAACCTGCCCCGAACTCTCCAACCAATTTGGAAGTGTTGCCCTCCCTACATATAAAGCTCTGCAACATTGGACAAGACCCAATCAAAATCATTCGACAAAAAATTGAAAGTGGGAGGAACCCCAAAAATCCAAAACGGTCATCTGTAGAATTATGCATGGGAGAATTTTAACTTACCAAAGAAGAGCTCATCTATTTTGGCATAGTGAAATCTGCCCAATTTCAATATAAATGAGCGAGGACATTATCCACACCATCAGAGATTGCTCAAAGTTTTTAAGAACGGGGATGCAGCTTATCGAACCCGAAAGTGCAACGGATTTCTTCAACAATAACAACCTGCAACAATGGATGACTCTCAATTTAGATAACCAATTGGGTCAAAGCCAAAGAAACAATTAGCTAGATATCTTTATCTTTATTTGCTGAAAAATGTGGACGTGGAGAAAGAGAAGTAAATCAACAAAATTATCAAAGATCTCCCCTCCTAACCCACAAGTTAATCCTAAAAGTGTGGAAGAATCAAAAGAAGCATTCAATAGAAGGAGGATAAGAATTACCACAAAGAAAAGAGATGAGATCCACATTAGTTGGACTCCACCACCACCAGGGTGGACAATGCTAAACACAAACGACTCAAGGGACAGAAACGCAGCCAAAGCTGGCCGCGGAAGACTACTGCAAGACGCAAACGAAAGATGGGCAGCAGGTTTCTTTCATTTTGGGAGTTGTTTGGCGTCCAAGACAGAACTTTGTGGCATCGAGAAAAGGCTTGAACTTGCATGGACTATGGGCATTAGAAAATTGGTAGTGCAGTGTGACTCTCAAGCGATGATTAGCAAAATTAATGGGGAAGGAAATTTTAGCAAACATTCTAATGCCTTTTTGAGAAGTATTAATTGCTCGAAAAAGAAAACTTAGGATGATCTTTTGGTAAATATATACTGAAAAGGAAATAGATGTGTTAACTACCTAGTTCAGATTAGTTTAGATCTTGAGATAGGATATCATTTGTTGGCTATACCTTTTAGAGAGGTTACTAGAATTTTAAAAGGGACTACCTTATTCCGTTTAGTTTATAATTAGTAGTCTTTGGGCATCTCTTTAGTCCTATTATGATACCAAAAAATTTTTTTTGATTATTTTTTAAACCCCTCAAAATTGAAATCTAATTATTAGTAACAAATTTTTCTCAAAAGGACGAAACTTTGTAGAATTGAAGCAAATGATTTGGTGCTGATGTTGAAGTTGATAAACAAAGCAAACTATTCCATCCAAATTTTCATGGCAGCTCCATTGATGAAGCTCTCTAGATTAATTAGTTATCTCAGATAATTTTTGTTACTTGTAAACCGACCACTATATTGCTTCCTTTTTCCAATTTTGTTAATGATTTTCTAAAGAGTAAAGTGACAAATAAACTCCTAAAAATTTACATTGAACAGATTAACCTCTGAAAAAGAAATAATACCAATAAAATTCTCTAGAATAACAAATGTAGACCTATTACTTCAAATTAACTCCTATGATTAGGATAGAAGGTCTTAATTTGAACTAACTTGTCCACGCCTCTATCATAGAAAATTTCATAAGTACTTTTTTTCTTTAGGAATTAATATGTTCGAAGTACAAATCTTCAAGAGTTTATTTATCACTTTACTCTTTTCTAAATTAAAAATTTTTCCATCCCTCTCCAAAGCAATCATTTCATACTGGTTTATCTCCCCAATGGTTCATAAGTTGAATCAAATCACAAAGTTAATACTTTTTCCCCTAAAATTAATGAAGCAAGTAGGAATCTGAAACTGAAATTCCAACCACATTCATGGCAATACCAACATTTAAAATATCACAATTCATGAGAATGTTTATAATTTTGGATAATAAATAAGGTTCAAATCATAATTATTTTTGAAAAGGCTATCAGCAACCTTCCTTTAAAGAGGGCTACTAAATCCTTAGCCGACACAGAAACCCAGATATGGCCCTTTCGCATGCTTTGTTTAGAAACTAGGAATGGCCCTTAACGCCAATTCCTTGCCTGTTGTGGCATTTGAACACCAGAACTGAGCATGGGTTGGGTGTTTAACACCAACTCTCCACCCTTTTCTGGCATTTGAGTGCCAGAATTATTCCTCTATGGGCTCTTACTGTCCTCAGAGGGATTTTGGATAGCAGTTTGTTCATTTCTTGGCTTCCTGCTGCCTTGAAGTGGGGTATTTAATATTTTCTCACTTCTTAATTGAACTGCTTGGCACTCTTCTGTTATTTGTTTTAATAACTGCTGTTCTGTTTGCTTCAATTGTACTTTTATATTCATACTAGCCATTCTTGTGTCTTGTAGTATCTCCTTGAATTCGGCTAGCTGTTTTGTTAGAAAATCTAATTGCTGATTGAATTCATTAACTTGTTCTACAGGACTGAGTTCAGCAGTTACTGTTTTAGCCTTTTCTTTCATAGAAGGTTCACTACTTAGGTACAGATGCTGATTTCTGGCAACTGTATCAATGAGCTCTTGAGCTTTTTCATTTGTCTTTCTCATGTGTATAGATCCACCAGTTGAGTGCTCCAAAGACATCTGAGCTTTCTCTGTAAGCCCATAACAGAAGATGTCTAACTGCACCCACTCTGAAAACATTTCAGATGGGCATTTTCTTAGCATCTCTCTGTATCTCTCCCAAGTATCATAAAGAGATTCATTATCTCCTTGTTTAAAGCCTTGGATGTTCAGCCTTAGCTGTGTCATCCATTTTGGAGGGAAATATTGATTCAGGAATTTTTTTAACAGCTCTTTCCATGTCCTTATGCTAGCCTTAGGTTGGTTATTTAACCACCTCTTAGCTTGGTCTTTTACAGCAAATGAAAACAGTAATAATCTGTAGACATCCTGATCTAGTTCCTTATGATGTACTGTGTAAGAAATTTGTAAAAACTGTGCCAGAAACTCTGTAGGTTCTTCCTGTGAAAGACCGGAATACTGGCAACTTTGCTGCACCATGATAATGAGCTGAGGATTCAACTCAAAACTACTGACTCCGATGGAGGGTATACAGATACTACTCCCATATGAAGCAGTAGTGGGGTTAGCATATGACCCCAGAGTCCTTCTGGACTTTTCATTTCCACTTAGGTCCATGATGGAGAAAGGGAGATGACGTGGATTTATTTTATTTATTTTATTATATTTATTAAAAAAAATTTCAAAATAATAAAATAAAAAAATAAAAACTAAAATAAAAAAAGATTTGAAAATATTTTATGAAGATTTTCGAAAAAGTGAGGAGAGAGAAAGTGGTTAGGATATTTTTGAAAAAGATGATTTTAAAAATCTTAAAAGGATATGATTTGAAAAATTTTGACCAAGTCAACCCAAGGGATTCGAAAATTATGAGCAATTAAAGGAAAAGATATTTTTTGATTTTTGAATTTTATTATGAAAGAGAAGAACACACAAAAGACAAAGACTTAAAATTTTTAGATCCAATGCTCCTTGTTTTTGAAAAATTTGGAGGGAAAACACCAAGGCACACCAAACTTAAAAATTTTAAGATCAAAACACAAAGAAGACTCAAGAACAACAAGAACAAAAGAAAGAACACCAAACTTAACATTTTTAGAAAACCAAAATAAAATTTTCGAAAACTAAAGAAAAATTAACAAGAAAACACCAAACTTAAAATTTGGCACAAGATTTAATCAAAGAAAAATTATTTTTAAAAAGTTTTAAAAAGAAGATACCCAATTACCAAGAACACAAGCACAATGCTCTAGCCAACTGAGCTATAAATTTAACGTGTTTTAAAAAGGTATTTTTAAAGGAAAATAAAAACATGCAATTGACACCAAACTTAAGATATGAAACTAAATTCAAACAAAATGACTCCAAGAAAAATTAAAAACTAATAAAGAAAAATAATATTTTTGAAAGGTTTTTTTTAAAAGGAATAATAAAAGATGCAATCCTAGTGACTCTAAACCAAAAAGACAAATTTTTCCTAATCTAAGTAACAAGATAAACCGTCAGTTGTTCAAACTCGAACAATCCCCGGCAACGGCGCCAAAAACTTGGTGCACGAAATTATAAATCACACTTTTCACAACTCGTACCACTAACCAGCAAGTGCACTGGGTCATCCAAGTAATACCTTACTTGAGTAAGGGTCGATCCCATGGAGATTGTTGGCTTGAAGCAAGTTATGGTTATCTTGTAACTCTTAGTCAGGATATCAATTATAATTATCAGTTGACTTGAAAATGAACAAAAGAGCAGGAAATAAATACTTGTTATGCAGTAATGGAGAATATGTTGGAGTTTTGGAGATACTTTGTCTTCTGAATCTCTGGTTTCTTCCTGTCTTCGTCTTCACGCACGCAAGTCCCCTCCCATGGCAAGCTGTACGTTTGGTGGGTCACCGTTATCAATGGCTACCATCCATCCTCTAAGTGAAAATGGTCCAGGTGTGCTGTTACCGCACGGCTAATCATCTGTCGGTTCTCACTCATGCTGGAATAGGATCCATTAATCCTTTTGTGTCTATCACTATGCCCAACTCTTGTGAGTTTGAAGCTCATCACAGTCATTCAATCCCTGAATCCTACTCGGAATACCAAGACAAGGTTTAGACTTTCCGGATTCTCAAGAATGCTGCCAATGGATTCTAGCTTATACCACGAAGATTCTGATTAAGGAATCCAAGAGATACTCATTCAATCTAAGGTAGAATGGAGGTGGTTGTCAGGCACGCTGGTGGACGAAATTGTGATTACTATCTTTTGAGCTTTAGCATATATTTACTCTTATGGCACTGTTTATTTTCACAACTCCGTTCAACTAACCAGCAAGTGTACTGGGTCGTCCAAGTAATAAACCTTACGTGAGTAAGGGTCGAATCCACAGAGATTGTTGGTATCAAGCAAGCTATGGTCACCTTGTAAGTCTCAGTCAGGCAGATTAAATTGGTTTATGATTTTTTGGAATAATTAATAAAAAGGAATAATAAAAGGGATAGAATACTTATGCAGATTCATTGGTGGGAATTTCAGATAAGCGGATGGAGATGCTGTAGAGCCCAAGGACGCCTGCTCTCCTATTGCTTCTACTCAATCATTCTTACTCCTTTCCATGGCAAGCTTTGTATAGGGGTTCACCATCAACTGTGGCTACTTTCTTCCTCTCGGGGAAATATCCTGTGCGGCTGTCACTCGCACAGCTAACCAGTCTGGAGGCATCACCCATGGCTGATGGCTACATCCCATCCTCGCAGTGAAAACTAATGCTCACGCAGTCTGTCACAGTACGGCTAATCACCGGCTGGTTCCCTCCCCTACTGGAATAGAATCCCTCTTTTGCGTCTGTCACTAACGCCCAGCAGGTTATAGGTTTGAAGCACGTCACGGTCATTCATTAACGGAATCCTACTCGGAATACCACAGACAAGGTGAGACTTTCCGGATTCCCAAGATCCTACTCGGAATACCACAGACAAGGTGAGACTTTCCGGATCCTCATAAATGCCACCATCCATCTAGCTTATACCACGAAGATTCTGTTGGGGAATCTAAGAGATACACATTCAAGCTCTGTTGCATGTAGAACGGAAGTGGTTGTCCATCACGCGCGTTCATAAGTGAGAATGATAATGAGGGTAATCTGACTCATAACATTCATCATGTTCTTGGGTACGAATGAATATCTTGGAATAAGAATAAGATAGAAACCGAATAAGAGAAAATAGAATTTCATTAATATTTGAGGTACAGCAGAGCTCCACACCCTTAATCTATGGTGTGCAGAAACTCCACCGTTGAAAATACATAAGCAAAGGGTTCAGGCATGGCTGAATGGCCAGCCCTCTCTAACGTGATCACAGGATTCAAAATACAATCCAGGATGTCTAATACAATAGATAAATGTCCTATATATACTAGACTAGCTACTAGGGTTTACATGAGTAAGTAATTGATGCATAAATCCACTTCCGGGGCCCACTTGGTGTATGCTTGGGCTGAGCTTGATCAATCCACGAGCTAAGGCATTTCTTGGCGTCAAACTCCAGGTTATGACGTGTTTTGGGCGTTCAACTCCGGATCATGACATTTTTCTGGCGTTTAACTCCAGACAGCAGCATGAACTTGGCGTTTAACGCCAAGTTACGTCGTCATTCTTCGAATAAAGTATGGACTATTATATATTGCTGGAAAGCCCTGGATGTCTACTTTCCAACGCCGTTGAGAGCGCGCCAATTGGAGTTCTGTAGCTCCAGAAAATCCATTTCGAGTGCAGGGAGGTCAGATTCCAACAGCATCAGCAGTCCTTTTGTCAGCCTTCTTCAGAGTTTTGCTCAAATCCCTCAATTTCAGTCAGAATTTACCTGAAATCACAGAAAAACACACAAACTCATAGTAAAGTCCAGAAATGTGAATTTAACATAAAAACTAATGAAAACATCCCTAAAAGTAGCTTAAACTCACTAAAAACTATATAAAAACAATGCCAAAAAGCGTATAAATTATCCGCTCATCACAACACCAAACTTAAATTGTTGCTTGTCCCCAAGCAACTGAAAATCAAATAGGATAAAAAGAAGAGAATATACTATAAATTCCAGAATATCAATGAATATTAATTTAATTAGATGAGCGGGACTTGTAGCTTTTTGCTTCTGAACAGTTTTGGCATCTCACTTTTTCCTTTGTAGTTTAGAGTGATTGGCTTCTCTAGGAACTTAGAATTTCGGATAGTGTTATTGACTCTCCTAGTTAAGCATGTTGATTCTTGAACACAGCTACTTATGAGTCTTGGCTGTGGCCCTAAGCACTTTGTCTTCCAGTATTACCACCGGATACACAAATGCCACAGACACATAACTGGGTGAACCTTTTCAGATTGTGACTTAGCTTTGCTAAAGTCCCCAGTTAGTGGTGTCCAGAGCTCTTAAGCACACTCTTTAGCTTTGGATCACGACTTTAACCATTCAGTCTCAAGCTTTTCACTTGGACCTTCATGACACAAGCACATGAATAGGGACAGCTTGATTTAGCCGCTTAGGCCTGGATTTAATTTCCTTGGGCCCTCCTATCCATTAATGCTCAAAGCCTTGGATCCTTGCTTTAAAATTTTTCGCCATTTTTTTTTCACTGCTTTTTCTTGCTTCAAGAATCAATTTCATGATGTTTTTCAGATCATCAATAACATTTCTCTTTGTTCATCATTCTTTCAAGCACCAACAATTTTAACACTCATAAACAACAAGATCAAAAGATATATGCACTGTTCATTCATTCATTCAGAAAACAAAAATTATTGCCACCACATCAATATAATTAAATTAAATTCACTAATAATTTCGAAAATTATGTACTTCTTGTTCTTTTGAATTAAAAACATTTTTCATTTAAGAGAGGTGAAGGACTAATGGAATTATTCATAATCTTTAAGGCATGGTTACATACTAATGATCATGAAGTAAAGACACAAAACATAGATAAACACAATATTAAAAACGAAAACAGAAAGAAATAAAGAGCAAGGAATGAATCCACCTGAGTGAGGGTGGCGCCTTCTTGAAGGTCCAATGGTGCTTTTTGAGCTTCTTTATGTCTTTTCCTTGCTTCTGTTGCATGATCCCTAGTGATTTTGGTGTTTTTAACATTATTTGCTCCCAATAGTTGTGTGGAGGACAACTTATCCCCTGAGGTATCTCAGGGATCTCTTGATTTGCAGCCACATGTTATACCACTGAGCTATGACGGCTTATATTTTCCATCTCCCAAGACTCAGAGGTGGAAGCTTTTGTTTTCCCTTTGAGGTTTCTCTGGCCTTGGGTACCATTAATGGTAATGGAAAAGCAAAAAAGCTATGCTTTTACCACACCAAACTTAAAATATTGCTCGCCCTCGAGCAAGAATAGAAAGAAGAGAAGAAGAAGAAGAAGATAATGGAGGTGAGTGAGGGGAGATGGATTCGGCTATATGGGTGGGATTGGGTGGGGTAGAGAAGTTAAATTGTAAAGGTAGGTGGGGTGTATGGGGTAGAATGGGTAGCAGCAGGTGGTGAATGAAAAACAGAAGGGATGATCATGAATGGAAAGAGAGAGGGCGAGGTAGGTGGGGATCCTGTGAGGTCCACAGATCCTGAGGTGTCAAGGAATTCCATCCCTGCACCAAATAGGCATGTAAAATGCCTTGGCACACCATTCTGGCGTTTAAACGCCCATTGGTGCATGTTCTGGGCGTTCAACGCCCATGTGATGCATGTTTCTGGCGTTGAACGCCAGTTTCATGCTTGTTTCTGGCGTTCAGCGCCAGTTTGTCCTCTCTGTGCACCATCCTGGCATTTAACGCCAGGTTGGTGCTTGTTTTGGGCGTTCAGCGCCAGAATGGTGCTCTGTTCTGGCGTTGAACGCCGGCCAGATGCACCTTCTGGGCGTTGAACGCCAGCCCGTGCGTCCTCCAGGGTGAAAAATTTTTTTCTTCTGTTTTTGACTCTGTTTTTAATTTTTTTGATTTTTTCATGACTCCTCATGATCATGTACCTAATAAAACACAAAAATAACAAAGAAACAAAATAAAATAAAATTAGATAAATAAAATTGGGTTGCCTCCCAACAAGCGCTTCTTTAATGTCAATAGCTTGACAGTGGCTCTCATGGAGCCACAAGATGATCAGGTCAATTTAGTGTGTTGTCTCCACACCAAACTTAGAGTTTGGATATGGAATTTGAACACCAAACTTAGAGTTTGGTTGTGGCCTCACAACACCAAACTTAGAGTTTGACTGTGTGGGTTCTTCTTGACTCTGAACTGAGAGAAGCTTTCATGCTTACTCTCTTTTGTCACAGAGGGATGGCCATGTGCCTGAAACACAAGGTATTCCCCATTCAATTGAAGGACTAACTCTCCTCCGTTGACATCTATCACAGCTTCTGCTGTGGCTAGGAAAGGTCTTCCTAGGATGATGCATTCATCATCTTCCTTCCTAGTATCTAGGATTATGAAATCAGCAGGGGTGTAAAAGCCTTCAACCTTTACTAGAACGTCCTCCACTATTCCATAAGCTTGTCTTACTGACTTATCTGCCAATTGTAATGAGAACAAGGCAGGTTGTACCTCAATGATTCCCAGCTTCTCCATTACAGAGAGTGGCATCAGATTTATCCCTGACCCAAGATCACATAGAGCTTTTTCAAAGCTCATGGTGCCAATGGTGCAAGGTATTAAGAACTTGCTAGGATCTTGTTTCTTTTGAGGTAGAGTTTCCTAAATCCAAGTATCTAGTTCACTAATGAGCAAGGGAGGTTCACCTTCCCAAGTCTCATTACCAAACAGCTTGGCATTCAGCTTCATGATAGCTCCTAAGTACTGAGCAACTTGCTCTCCAGTCACATCTTCATCCTCTTCAGAGGATGAATATTCTTCAGAGCTCATGAATGGCAGAAGGAGATTTAATGGAATCTCTATGGTCTCTGTATGAGCCTCAGATTCCTCTAGATCCTTAATAGGAAGCTCCTTCTTGCTTGATGGACGTCCCAGGAGGTCTTCCTCACTAGGATTTTCGTCCTCCTCCTCCTTGATGCATTCGGCCATGTTGACTAAGTCAATGGCTTTGCACTCTCCTTTTGGATTCTCTTCTGTATTACTTGGGAGAATACTGGGAGGAGTTTCAATAACTTTCTTACTCAGCTGGCCTACTTGTGCCTCCAAATTTCTAATGGAGGATCTTGTTTCATTCATGAAACTAAAAGTGGCTTTTGACAGATCAGAGACTATATTAGCTAAATTAGAATTATTTTGTTCAGAGTTCTCTGTCTGTAGCTGAGAAGATGATGGATATGGCTTACTATTATTCAGCCTATTGCGTCCACCATTGTTAAAGCCTTGTTGAGGCTTTTGTTGATCCTTCCAGGAGAAATTTGGATGATTTCTCCATGATGGGTTATAAGTGTTTCCATAAGGTTCACCCAGATAATTAACCTCTGCCATGGCAGGGTTCTCAGGATCATAAGCTTCTTCAGAAGCTGCCTCTCTAGTACTGTTGGCTGCATGTTGCAATCCATTCAGATTTTGAGAGATTATGTTGACCTGTTGGGTCAACATTTTGTTCTGAGCCAATATGGCATTCAGAGCATCAATTTCAAGAACTCCTTTCTTCTGAGGGACCCCATTATTCACGGAATTCCTCTCAGAGGTGTACATGAACTGGTTGTTTGCAACCATGTCAATGAGTTCTTGAGCCTCTTCAGGCGTTTTCTTCAGGTGAATAGATCCACCTGCAGAATGGTCCAATGACATTTTCGAAAATTCAGAGAGACCATAATAGAATATATCTAACATGGTCCATTCTGAAAACATGTCAGATGGACATCTTTTGGTCAGCTGCTTGTATCTTTCCCAAGCTTCATAGAGGGATTCACCATCTTTTTGTTTGAAGGTTTGAACATCCACTCTCAGCTTGCTCAGCTTTTGAGGAGGAAAGAACTTATCTAAGAAGGCAGTGACTAGCTTATCCCAGGAATCCAGGCTATCCTTAGGTTGTGAATCCAACCATGTTCTAGCTCTGTCTCTTACAGCAAAAGGGAAAAGCATGAGTCTGTAGACTTCAGGATTAACTCCATTCGTCTTTACAGTATCACATACTTGCAAGAATTCAGTTAAGAACTGATAAGGATCTTCAGATGGAAGTCCATAAAACTTGCAGTTTTGTTGCATTAAAGCAACTAGTTGAGGCTTAAGCTCAAAGTTATTAGCTCCAATGGCAGGAATGGAGATGCTTCTTCCATCAAACTTGGATGTTGGCTTTGTGAAGTCACCAAGCATTCTCCTTGCATTATTATTATTATTATTTTCGGCTGCCATATCCTTCTCCTGTTCGAAAATTTCTGAAAGGTTATTTCTGGATTGTTGTAATTTAGCTTCTCTTAATTTTCTCTTCAGAGTCCTTTCAGGTTCTGGATCAGCTTCAACAAGAGTGCCTTTATCCTTGTTCCTGCTCATAAGAAAGAGAAGAAAACAAGAAAAGAAAGAGGAATCCTCTATGTCACAGTATAGAGATTCCTTTATGTTAGTAGAAGAAGAAAGGGGTAGAAGAAAGAAGAAGGATGGATTCGGATTTGGATGAAGAGAGGTGAAGAGAAGTGTTAGTAATTAAATAAATAAAAAGAATAAGAAAAGAGAAATAAGATTTTCGAAAATAATTTTTTGAAGAAGAAGTTAGTAATTCTCGAAAATTAGAGATAAATGTAATTAAAATTAAAATTTAAAACAAAAAGAAATTTTTGAAAAAGAGAGGGAGAATTTTCGAAAATTAGAGAGGGAAAAGTAGTTAGGTGGTTTTGAAAAAGATAAGAAGCAAACAAAAAGTTAGTTAGTTGATTGAAAAAGATTTGAAATCAAATTTTGAAAAAGATAAGAAGATAAGAAGTTAGATAAGATATTTTGAAATCAAATTTTGAAAAAGATAAAATTTTTGAAAAAGATAAGATAAAAGATAAAAAGATAAGATAAAAATTTTAATAAAAAGATATTTTGAAAAAGATTTAATTTTTAAAAAGACTTAACTAACAAGAAACTACAAGATAAGATTCTAGAATTTAAAGATTGAACCTTTCTTAACAAGAAAGTAACAAACTTCAAATTTTTGTACCAATCACATTAATTGTTAGCATATTTTCGAAAAATTTGATATAAAGATAAGAAAAAGATTTTTGAAAATATTTTGAAAAAGATTTTTGAAATTTTCGAAATTTATAAAAAAAATGAAAAAGATATGATTTTTGAAAAAGATTTTGAAAAGATAAGATTTTTAAAATTGAAATTTTGTCTTGACTTGTAAGAAACAACTAATTTTTAAAATTTTTGACTAAGTCAACTCAAATTTTCAAAAATTAGGAGATAAAAAAGGAAAAGATAATTTTTTTTATTTTTTTGAATTTTTTTTTATGATGAGAGAGAAAAACACAAAAATGACCCAAAACATAAAGATTTTGGATCAAAACACAAGATGCATGCAAGAACACTATGAATGTCAAGATGAACACCAAGAACACTTTGAAGATCATGATGAACATCAAGAACATAATTTTGAAAAATTTTTGATGCAAAGAAAACATGCAAGACACCAAACTTAGAAATCTTTAATGCATGGACTCTAACAAACGAAAAATGCATATGAAAAACAACAAACAACACAAAACAAGAAAACCTCAAGATCAAACAAGAAGACTTGTCAAGAACAACTTGAAGATCATGAAGAACACCATGAATGCATGAATTTTCAAAAAAATGCAAGAAAAAATTTTTAAAGCATGCAATTGACACCAAACTTAAAAATTGACTCAAGACTCAAACAAGAAACACAAAATATTTTTGGTTTTTATGATTTTATGATTTTTTTGTATTTTTATTATTTTTTTCGAAAATATTTTTGGAAAAACGAAAAATAAAAGAAAAATTTTTGAAAAAGATTTTTGAAAAGAAAATTACCTAATCTGAGCAACAAGATGAACCGTCAGTTGTCCATACTCGAACAATCCCCGGCAACGGCGCCAAAAACTTGGTGGACGAAATTGTGATTACTATCTTTTGAGCTTTAGCATATATTTACTCTTATGGCACTGTTTATTTTCACAACTCCGTTCAACTAACCAGCAAGTGTACTGGGTCGTCCAAGTAATAAACCTTACGTGAGTAAGGGTCGAATCCACAGAGATTGTTGGTATGAAGCAAGCTATGGTCACCTTGTAAGTCTCAGTC